>NW_021941437.1:0-53629 GCF_902148855.1 Sphaeramia orbicularis | reverse complement strand
GACGGACCGGACCCTCAGACCGGACAGGAAGCCCTTAATCCGTCTGACAGACACTGGGATCCACCGTCTAAGCCTGACTGACAACACTTCCTGGACGCTGACACACACCGTCCACGCTTTAGCAGCAGCTTCTGTCAAGAGGTGACGGGAAACACTGTGCTTCACACCCCACTGCAGAGTTAACCCTATGAGGACCAACACTAGGACACGACTGGGTGTATTAGGCTGTTTTTGCAATAAAAGGGTCAGAAAATGGTTGTTTTTTGGGCCAATATTTTTATCATGAAGAACTTAACTTTCAATATCTGTCCATTAATAATCATTATCATAAGTAATCAAGGCTTAAAACAGTGTCTTGTGTTGGACTGTGTGGGACTCACCGGTGGTCCCAGTTCTCCCTGTTTTCCTGGGGGGCCGGTGTTTCCTGGGGCCCCTGGAGCTCCTGGTGTTCCCTGAGGACACACAAATGTCAGACACATGTTCAGGACATTCAGGACTGTGACTCTGGGTCTGGTTCCCACTGACTTCCACCAGGGGTGTTGAAGGATACTCCGCTGTAAAAAGTCTATTTCAGGGGCTACTCCACTGTAAAAGTCTATTTTAGGGGGGTACTCCACTGTAAAAAGTCTACTTCAGGGGGTATTACACTGTAAAAAGTCTATTTCAGGGGCTACTCCACTGAAAAAGTCTATTTTAGGGGGGTACTCCACTGTAAAAGTCTACTTCAGGGGTATTACACTGTAAAAAGTCTATTTCACAGGGTACTCCACTGTAAAAAGTCTATTTCAGGGGTTCTCCGCTGTAAAAAGTCTATTTTAGGGGGATACTCCACTGTTAAAAAGTCTACTTCAGGGGGTATTACACTGTAAAAAGTCTATTTCACAGGGTACTCCTCTGTAAAAAGTCTATTTCAGGGGTTTTCCGCTGTAAAAAGTCTATTTTAGGGGATACTCCACTGTAAAAAGTCAATTTCAGGGGGTAATCCGCTGTAAAAAGTCTATTTCAGGGGTACTTCCACTGTTAAAAAAGTCTATTTCAGGGGGTACTCCACTGTAAAAAGTCTATTTAAGGGGGTACTCTACTGTAAAAAGTCAATTTCAGGGGGTATTCCACTGTAAAAAGTCTATTTCTGGGGGTAATCTGTACGGTGGCCCAGAGGTGCAACAGGCCAAAAAATTATCCACTAGACGAAAAAAATTATCTACTACAAGAAAAAAAAGAGAACAGCCTAAAAAAATTATCCACGAGATGAAAAAAATTATCTACTACAAGAAAAAAAAGAGAACAGCCTAAAAAAATTATCCACGAGATGAAAAAAATTATCTACTACAAGAAAAAAAAAAGAGAAAAACAGCCCAAAAAATTATCCACTATAAGGAAAAAAAAAAGAGAACAGCCTAAAAAAATTATCCACTAGACAAAAAAATTATCTACCGCAAGAAAAAAAGAGAACAGCCTAAAAAAATTATCCACTATAAGAAAAAAAAGAGAACAGCCCAAAATAAATTATCCACTAGATGAAAAAAAAAATCCCCTATAAGAAAGAAAAGAGACCAGCCAAAAAAATTATCCACTAAAAGAAAAAAAAAGAGAACAGGCAAAAAAAAAATTATCTATTAGCCCAAAAAATTATTCACTATAAGAAAAAAAAAAATAGAACAGGTGAAAAAAATTATCTACTATGAGAAAAAAAAGAGAGCAGCCCAAAAAAATATCCACTATAAGAAAAAAAAAACATCATCCACCTTTTCAATTACGGGGGCGCTGTTTACCCGAAAGGTGCCTTGCTTTAAAATTAAGGCCACCACAAAAAATAAAAGGATAGGCTGAAAAATTTTAAGGCTTTCGGCTAATGTGGCTAATGCTAAGGAAGTACCCCACCGGAAGTGGAGGTCATGCGCTAAAAAATAAAGTTATTTTAAAATATAGATATTTACATTAATATAGTTTGCAAAGCAGTTAAATGATTAAATACGGTTCCAGTGTCTGCTCAAGGTTAGGCATGGGCGTTAAATGGTTAAGGTTAGGGTTAGGGTATGGTTGGGGTTAGTTTTCAGTGGTAAATGGCCCTTGTGTGCACTGTGTGAAGGTTCGTTGCTAAGCTAATGCTAACGCGAAAAGTTGACGGCAACTTTGTGAACTACCAGTGCGAGTAAACAATTGTGTGATTACGGTGTTGAATTGTTCAACTGCCTGACATTCAATATCATTTTTGATGAATATTCGCTACAAGAAGTTCTAAAATTATTTTATTTTGAGAGGAGGAGAAGAGGAGCTTCCTGTGGAGCTCCACTATCATGGCATCGCCCATTTGTTGAGAGACAGCAAGTGCATATTGCGGCACCGACACCTGGTGCCGTGGCACCTCGGCTGGTGCCGCGAGGTACCGCGGTACCACGGCTCGGTGCCAGGTACCCCAGCACGGCACCGCGTACCATTGCTCGGTACCACAGCTCAGCTCGTTGCCAGGTGCCGAGGCTCTGCGGTACCACGGCACACATCTGTATCTCCACAAAATGTCCTTCTTGATCTAGTGTTAGTGAAGACACTCCGTTTGAGTTGAGGAGCAGAGGTCTACCTGCAAACAAATGGGCAATGCCATGATAGTGGAGCTCCACAGGAAGCTCCTCTTCTCCTCCTCTCAAAATAAAATAACACAAAGTTGCCGTCAACTTTTCGCGTTAGCATTAGCTTAGCAACGAACCTTCACACAGTGCACACAAGGGCCATTTACCACTGAAAACTAACCCCAACCATACCCTAACCCTAACCTTAACCATTTAACGCCCATGCCTAACCTGGAGCAGACACTGGAACCGTATTTAATCATTTAACTGCTTTGCAAACTATATTAATGTAAATATCTATATTTTAAAATAACTTTATTTTTTAGCGCATGACCTCCACTTCCGGTGGGGTACTTCCTTAGCATTAGCCACATTAGCCGAAAGCCTTAAAATTTTTCAGCCTATCCTTTTATTTTTGTGGTGGTCTTATTTTAAAGCAAGACACCTTTCGGGTAAACAGCGCCCCCGTAATTGAAAAGGTGGATGATGTTTTTTTTTTTTCTTATAGTGGATATTTTTTGGGCTGCTCTCTTTTTTTTCTCATAGTAGATAAATTTTTTCACCTGTTCTTTTTTTTTTTCTTATAGTGAATAATTTTTTGGGCTAGTAGATAATTTTTTTTGCCTGTTCTCTTTTTTTTTCTTTTAGTGGATAATTTTTTTGGCTGGTCTCTTTTTTTTCTTATAGGGGATTTTTTTTTTCATCTAGTGGATAATTTTTTTTAGGCTGTTCTCTTTTTTTTTTTTCTTGTAGTAGATAATTTTTTTCATGTAGTGGATAATTTTTTTTAGGCTGTTCTCTTTTTTTTCTTATAGTGGATAATTTTTTTTAGGCTGTTCTCTTTTTTTTCTTGAAGTAGATAATTTTTTTCATCTAGTGGATAATTTTTTTAGGCTGTTCTCTTTTTTTTTCTTGTAGTAGATAATTTTTTTCATCTAGTGGATAATTTTTTTAGGCTGTTCTCTTTTTTTCTTATAGTGGATAATTTTTTGGGCTGTTCTCTTTTTTTTTCTTGTAGTAGATAATTTTTTTCATCTAGTGGATAATTTTTTTAGGCTGTTCTCTTTTTTTTCTTATACTGGATAATTTTTTTTGGGCTGTTCTCTTTTTTTTTTTTGTAGTAGATAATTTTTTTCATCTAGTGGATAATTTTTTTAGGCTGTTCTCTTTTTTTTTCTTGTAGTAGATAATTTTTTTCGTCTAGTGGATAATTTTTTGGCCTGTTGCACCTCTGGGCCACCGTAAATCTGCTGTAAAAAGTCTATTTCAGGGGATACTCCGCTGTAAAAAGTTGGAGAACCACTGTCTTAATTAATTTAAAAGTTGTAAATTTTCTACATAATCTTGATCAGGGTTCCTACAGATTTCTACAAGTTAAATTTAAGACTTTTTAAGACCCTGATAAAGGAAGGAACCAGAAGAGTCTTTGAAACATGAATGTAAATAAAGTGCTCTTCTTCTTCTTCTGTTAAATTCCTACTCTGGGTGGTGTCAGTGAAGTACCCCCTGTATTCTGATTACACTCTTTTTGGAGTACTCTGTAATCAGATGAACCCACTGGATGGAAAGAGCTCCTCTTTAACTGAACGCTGGTCTGGGACGTCGTCACCTCCAAACACACAAACACTTACGATGACTCCAGAGGGGCCTGGTCGTCCCTGAGCGCCGTCTTTTCCGGTTAATCCCTTTGGAAATAAACACAACATGAGTGGCAGCCATGAAACACCACATGTGTGTCACACATTCAGTCCATTATCCATGTAACGCTACACATGACATTCACCTAGTGATTTATCTCCATTTATTCTCATTTTATTCTCTGTATTTTCCATGTGTTCAGTGTAAATCCTGTCTTTTCTTGTATTTCATTCACTGATCACGTAGATATTTATTAAAACTCAGAGGAAATTCAAAAATTATTTTATCACAAAAAAAAAAAAAACCCTGAAGAAAATATGACTTTTTCAGTTAAATCTGTCATTAACTGAACATTAAAACAAACATACACAACCTGATTTTCCTCATGGCAGTATGTGTACATATATATATATATATATATATATATATATATATATATATATATATATATATATATAATATATATATGTGTGTAATTTAGTTTATTTTATTGCTTTCTTTGGCTGTGTTTGTTCATTTTTTGGGGGTATTTAATTACTTTTCCTTCATTCTTATTTGCTCTGTGGCTTATTTTCTTTACGGTACTTGTTATTTTGTTGCTGCATAATTGATGACTTCTTTAATATCTGTCTTAGCGGTTGCCATAGTGACTCACTCTGGGTCCTGGTGGTCCTTCTCTGCCTGGAGCTCCAGCCCGACCTGGAACCCCCTGAAAAACCAGAACCAACAGCCTTTAATTACACACAACAATTATTCTGGAGACTTACTTATATACATTTATTTTACTTCTTTTACTTAATAGAATATTTTAACATGTACGTCTATCTATTATGATCTCTCTCTTTCTCTCTCTCTCTGATGAAACCATTACTAAAGTCTATTATTCATACAGTTCTTCCTATCATGTCCAGTGTGTTTTGACTGTTCCTACTTGTACTCATTGTTTAATAAACTGAACTGAACCTTTCCACTTTAACCCCTCCACCCTTCCATTTTAACCCTTTCATTTTAACCCCCCACCCTTCCATTTTAACCCTTTCACTTTAACCCCTCCACCCTTCCACTTTAACCCTTCCCCTTTAACCCTTTCACTTTAACCCCTCCACCCTTCCACTTTAACCCTTCACTTTAACCCTTCACTTTAACCCTTCCCCTTTAACCCCTCCCCTTTAACCCCTCCATCAGTCCATATCATGCACATACAGCAGGTTCTTGTTTCCTGAATGCTAACTGTATGCTTTCACTCTAAACACAGTCAGACTCCTGTTTTGCTGCATTGTCTCAAACTGAGGAATAAAAGCAGATTTCATCCACACAAAGTCAACCTTTAGCAAATGTCACCATTATTCAAAGTCTGGCTGTTATTTTCTTCCAAAGGTCACATTAGTTTCAGTAATAAGCCGTGGTGCAGTAATTACACGGAGGAGCTTCAGTGGAAGTGACGGCGTTCTGAAAACAGCTCCACGCCACCACGTCCACCAGCAAACAAGTCATTTGTCTCAGTGAGAAAACACAGAAAAACGTCAGGACTGCAGGCGGCGTTTCCAAGTAAACAGGTACGGAGGCTGAAGGTGGTTCTGGAACGGGGGTTTTACCTGAGGACCCTGTTGTCCAGCGTCTCCTTTCTGTCCCCTTTCACCTGGACCACCCTGGACACAAAAGGACACAAAAGGACAGTGGGGTTTACAACAGTCCACTCTGAACTCCTGGAGGAGAAGGAGAACCCTAAACCTAACCGCAATCTTAACCCCGACCTAACCCTAAAGCTAAACCTAACCCTAACTCGAACTCTTCTGGGGGACTTATAGGTTTTAAATCTCACTCCTAAAAAACATCTCAGCTGAAGATGAGGAGGATGGACAGGATGATGAAGGACAAACTGGAGGGACAGAGCAGGATGGACGTTTGGACAGAGGACGGATAATAAAAACACTGATAGGAGGATGAAGATGTTCTGGACCAGGAGGGAGGAAAAGAGGAAGAAGGAGAAAGAGGAGGAGGAGGAGAAAGAGGAGAAGGAGGAGGAGGAGGAGGAAGGAGGAGATGAAGGTAGAGGATGGAGACAGAGTCAGATGGAGGAGATCTGATAAAGAGAAGGAAAGGAGTAGTAGTATCAGTTTTAGTAGTACCAGTATCAGTATCAGTGGTTGTGTTTTGGTCTTACCGGGGGTCCAATGATGGAGCGTCCACTGGGTCCCTGTGGTCCAGGGGGTCCCTGTGGTCCTGGTACCCCTGTGTCTCCGACTGGCCCCGTCGGCCCCTGGAAATGCATGGACAGTACCAGGTTCAGTACCAGGTTCAGTATCAAATTCATACATGGACAGTACCAGGTTCTGTACCAGGTTCAGCATCAAATTCATACATGGACAGTACCAGGTTCAGTACCAGGTTCACACATGGAAAGTACCAGGTTCGGTACCAGGTTCACACATGTCTGACCCACATGGATAGTACCAGGTTCAGTACCAGGTTCACACATGTCTGACCCACATGGATAGTACCAGGTTCAGTACCAGGTTCACACATGTCTGACCCACATGGATAGTACCAGGTTCAGTACCAGGTTCACACACATCTGATCCCTGAGTCTGGGACCAACTCCACCAGTAAAAGCCTGTGTTCTACTGGACTGGATCAAACCCGGGTGCGTTTGTTTCCACATTTAAACCTTTATTTCTGAAGTGTAAATCCTCGTCTGTTTGGGTCCAACCACAGACTGGAGGACACGTCTGAGTCCACCGCCTCCTAAAACCTGAACACCGCAGCGTCTCTTTTCCTCAGGTTCATCAGACCCGTTCAATGTCGTACACGTGACCTCACTCCGTAAACCCACCCATGACTCCACCCAGACCCGGAGTCAGTTCCACACCGTGGTCATGTGACAGGAAGTGGAGCTGATAACAGACCACATCCAGCAGGTCTCAGGCAGGATGCTGACTCACACAGGTTCTTTTTCTCCACTTCTCTCCACTTTGTACATCCTGCTTCCTGCCTCCAGACCGGCTGCAGCAGCTCACACTGTTTTGAACAGGTTTGTCAGTGAATAATAAAAAAAAAAAGTGAATAATCTCAAAAAAACACCTTCATTTTCTCGGCAAAACCAAAACCTCACCCATTTCCTCTGTCAGATAAATATAAACAGTCCCAGTGTCTGTACGTCAGCATCTGTTCTAGTACCAGTACCAGGTTCTGTTCTGTGTTCCAGTCCTGGTTCTGTTCTAGTACCAGTCCTGCTTCTGTTCTAGTACCAGTCCTGGTTCTGTTCTGTGTTCCAGTCCTGGTTCTGTTCTAGTACCAGTCCTGGTTCTGTTCTATGTTCCAGTCCTGGTTCTGGATACACATCAATCTAACTATAGAAGTGGGCGGGACTTTCACTGGAGGAGAACTCCACTCATCCAATCACAGTCCAGACATGACTTCTATCAGTGACCAATAGGAACTAGACTGATATCTGGAACCATTTACATGTTCTACAGCATCAACAGATGGACCAGGAGAAGGAAAGAAACAGGGAGAAGATTTCAACAACATAAATGAACAAAAAAATCCACAAAATGAACAAAATAATAATCAAAATGGAAAAACAATGAACAAAATGAAAAAAATAATGATCAAAATGAACAAAATAATGCTAAAACTGAACAAAGTAATCATAAAAATGAAAAAAAAGAACAAAATGAACAAAATAATGTTAAAAATGGACAAAATAACCAACAAAATGAACAAAAATTTAAAAAAATTTACAAAATAATGATCAAAATGAACAATAATGATAAAAATAAAAAAAACATAAGGATCAAAATTAACAAAACAATCCTAAGTAAAGGCAAATGTGTAATATTTTTAAAATTGAAAATCTACATTTCTCCAAACTGTGAACTAACTTCGCAGACATTCTCCCAAAGAACATACATGTAGGATTTTTCCTAATGAATCCAACCAGTAGTTTTGTCAGAGAAGATGTTTGAAGAAATTACTAACGAAGACGACGAAGATGACGCTGACGACGAAGATGACGCTGACGACGAAGATGACGCTGAAGACGCCCGTGGACACGTGGCTTTGATTGACAGCAGCTCAAGGCCGATGGGTGCGGTTCAGATCAGAATTAAAAACTGCAGATTCTGTTTCTAAAGTGCAGTTTCAGAGTTCTACATTCAACTCTTCTTCTTTGATCTCCTGCTGATGTAAAGTATTAAATGAACACAACCTTAAACTGTGGAAGGGTGGCTGTGCTGATAGCTGATGTGTGTCTGATAAAGCGTTTCCTGTTGAAACCCGGTCGAAGCGTATGAAACCGACGGTGCGTTCAGGGCACAAACGCAGTCGGGACAGAAGCAGAGCGTTCAACTCTCCAACCTGAGGCGGAGTCCATGAAACAGCTACAGAGTCCGCCACTGCCCAAAATGTCCTGCAACATCTACGAAGAACCAACGGTGTCACTGAACGACAGGAACAAGGACCGAGTGGAGAGGGTGGTGGGCATCTACGAGAGCGCCGACGCCCACCGCGCTAACCACCAGCACCAGCACCAGCAGCGCCACCACCACGGCTACGACTACGGCTACGCCACGCCAGCCCAGGGTACGTCCACCAAAGCCAACGCGTTTAACAACACATACGATGGCATGAGTTTAGTGGATGGGTCAGAACTTAAAAAAAATCATGCAACAATGGAAAAACTAAAAATGATAATATGAGCTTTAATAAGATGAAGTGGAAAGTGTGTGTTTTAGGGTCAAAACCGGTGAGAAAACACCCCAAAACAAAACAGAAAAGACCAAGGTTTGGACTGAATAAGGCACTAAACACACCTGGAACCGTTCATTTCAGCTGATTTTGTCAGTTATTTTTTTTTACTCATTTTTTGTTCTTTTCACTCATTTTGTTGATTTTGCTTCATATTTGTTCATTTCTGTAAATTTTGTTGATTATTTTTGATTATTTTCTTGTTGATTTTGTCCATTTTTATTCATTGTGGGCTTTTCTCCACTACTTTTAATTCATATGTTGATTTTTTTAGTACCTCCGCCAAGGAGGTTATGTTTTTGCCAGGGTTTGTTTGTTTGTCTGTCTGTTTGTCTGTCCGTTAGTGTGCAACATAACTCAAAAAGTTATGGACAGATTTTGATGAAATTTTCAGGGTTTGTTGGAAATGGGATAAGGAAGAAATGATTACATTTTGGTGGTGATCGGGGGTGGGGGGGCCCACAGGGGGGCCCATTTCCAACAAACCCTGAAAATTTCATCCAAATCTGTCCATAACTTTTTGAGTTATGTTGCACACTAACGGACAGACAAACAGACAGACAGACAAACAAACAAACAAACCCTGGCAAAAACATAACCTCCTTGGCGTGGGGGGGGCCCACAGGGGGGGGCCACTGATCAGCCTTGGCGGAGGTCTGCGCTCTCCGAGTGCTTCTAGTTATCATTATTATTATTATTACTATTTTTATCATTTTCTTGTTTATTTTGCTCATTTTCACTCATTGTGGACTTTTCTCCCCTAATTTTAATTCAAAAATGTATTATTTTTGATCATGTTCTTGTTTATTTTGTCCATTTTTATTCATCGCGGGCTTTTCTCCCTTAATTTTATTCAAATATTGATTATTTTTGATCATTTTCTTGTTTATTTTGTTCATTTTCACTCATTGTCGGTTTTTCTCCCCTAATTTTAATTCAAATATATATATATATATATATATATATATATATAAACATTTTCTTGTTTATTTTGCTCATTTTCACTCATTGTCGGTTTTTCCTCCCCTAATTTTAATTCAAATATATATATATATATGTATATATATACATATGTGTGTGTATATATATATATATATATATATATATATATATATATATATATATATATATATATATAAACATTTTCTTGTTTATTTTACTTATTTTTACTCATTGTCGGTTTTTCCTCCCCTAATTTTAATTCATATATATATATATATATATATATATATATAAGCATTTTCTTGTTTATTTTGCTCATTTTTACTCATTGAAGGGTTTTCTCCCCTAATTTTAATTCAAACATTGATTCTTTTTGCTCATCTTTTGTTTATTTTGTTCATTTTCATTTTAAAGCAGTTGCATGATAAAAAATAAATAAATAAAAAAAATAAACAACAAAATGAATAAAAAACCAAAAAAAGGAACATGAACAAAATGAGCCAGAAACTGAAGAAAATTGAAGAAAAAACAGAACAAAATAAAAACAAAATGTAGAAAAATAAAATAAGCAACTAAACGAACAAAAACAGCCAAAGAGATCAATAAAATGGACAAAAATGAAAAATAAACCAAAAAATAATATGAACAAAACAAAACTCAAACTGAACAAAATTGAAGAAAAAAATAAAATGAAAAACAAATGTAGAAAAATTAGCAAAATGGGCAACTAAACAAAAACAAAAAAAATATTTACAAAAAATTAAATAACATGAAAAAATATGCAAAGAAATGAACTAAAATGAAGTAAAAAAAAAAAGAATAAATCTGCTTTTTGATTCCTGTTTAACTCCACATGTCAGTTCCACAGTCAAAACTCAGTAAAAACAGTAAAAAAAAAAAAAAAAGAAAATCACCACAACACTGGAAACAACAGTAAAAAAAACAACCACAAAGAAAACAGTGTAAAAAAAAAAAAAAAAGGCCCAAACTGTCTATTTTTATAGTGAGTCGGTCTCACTCACTGCTCTGTGTTTTAACCCCCCCCCCCCCCCCCCCCCATTCCACGGGGGGCGGGGCTTGAACTGAGCATGCTCAGATGTCTCTGGAATAAACAAGGTCTAGTCTGTCAGCACGACTGGAAATGCAACTATTGAGTAAACGGCTGAATTTCTATGAATATTTCAATAAATCCTACATTCAGAGCGTGTCACCGCTGACACGTCAGGAGTTAAAGGGTTAAAATTAATGAACGATTCAAATGAAAGCAGAACACAGAACATGAGGAGAACCTTCGACACTGGTTTTCTACCCGAGGCCTCGCTGATGAATGTGTCGCAACATCCTGAACTATTTTCCACAGATGTTATCATCGTTAGCGCTGACGTCGTTGTGACTTGTTTATGTTCATTGTCAACGTTTGAACCTTGTTTTTTAAAAATTGATTTCCAATAGAAAAACATACATTACATCAACACAAACCACAGTAAGTGCACAATAAAATACAAACTGACCTCACCACACACACACACACAAACACACACACACACACAAACTGTGTAAGAGAAAAATAAAATAAAGATAACTATTAAAAAATTAATAATAAAAAAATCCACAAAATAAAGAAAATAACGATAAAAATGAACAAAATAATCAACAAAATGAAAAAAATAATGATCAAAATGAACAAAATGATCAACAAAATGAAAAAAATAATGATCGAAATGAACAAAATGATCAACAAAATGGACAAAAATAAACCAAAAAATCCACAAAATAAACAAAATAATGATAAAAGTAAACAAAATCCAAAAAATGACCAAAAATGAAAAAAATCCACAAAATAATGATCAACATGAACAAAAAAAATCCCCAAAATAAAGAAAATAATGCTAAAAATGAACAAAATAATCAACACAATAAAGAAAATAATCAACAAACTGAATAAAAATGAAAACAAAAGTTTAGCTCAGATGGACGATGGAAAACAGACGAGTGTTCAGGGTTTGTTTTTGTCACGTTTCAGCAGAAGAACGTCGACGGTTAATGTAAACTGCGTTGACTGTTAACTGTGTGACCTTTGACCCCTGTAGCCCCTCCCACTGAGCGGACGAACCCGTTTCCGTCATCTGTGCTGATCCTGGGTCTGCTCTGCCTCCTGCTGCTCGTTGGGGTTTCCGTCATGTCGTATTTCTGTGAGTATCGTCTACAGTTGGTGTCTTCTGGACCGGGTTTGGGTTTTTAGGACAGGACATGCTTTTAAGGCCTTCATTCCCATCCATCCAGTCACTGTTTTCTATTAAATACATTAGATATAATATATTTAAGGACCTCATTTTTTGACACACTATACTACGACTAAATTTGTCAATATACTATGATCACATTTTTTTCGACATAATATACAATGACCACATTTTTTGACCAAATTTTTTGACAAACGATACTATGACTAAATTTGTCAATATGGTATCCTATGACCACATTTTTTTCGACATAATATATATTGACCAAATTTTTTGACGTAGTATTTTCTGACCAAATTTTTCAACATACTATACTACAATGAAATTTTTCAACATAGTATGCTATGACCAAATTTTTTCGACATAATATACGACCACATTTTTTGACCAAATTTTTTGACAAACAATACTATGACTAAATTTGTCAATATGCTATGGTCAAATTTTTTTCGACATAATATACAATGACCAAATTTTTTGACACAGTATCTTATGACCAAATTTTTTGACATACTTTACTACGACTAAATTTCTCAATATACTATGCTATGACCAATTTTTTTTCGACATAATACACAATGACCACATTTTTTGACTAAATTTTTGACAAACTATACTACGACAAAATTTGTCAATATACTGTGCTATGACCATATTTTTCAACATGTTACACAACGACCAAATTTTGACATATTATGATGAAATTTTTCGACATAATATAGTATGACGCATTTTGTCAACACATACTATTCTATGACCAAATTTTTGTAAATATTATACTGTGGCTTCATTTATTCTATTGTATTTATTCTAAAAAAGTAAATGTTCTAAACTAGCGGTTATTACCGTTATATGAGGTGCCACTGTCCTTGTGGTTCTTCAGGTCTAAGCTTCGGAATTTGGTAAAAAAAAAAACCAAAAAACAAAAAAAAAACGACAACAACAGCAAAAAAAAAAAAAAATTTCGTTGGAACGAACAGGTTAACCCTTTTGGAACGAGGTTAAAACAAGTGTAACTTTGTCTTACAGGAAGTTCTCAGCAGAAAACATACAAATTGTCCAAAATGCTGCAACGTCGTGTTCAGATGTACATTTTTTCTGCCGTATTTTTCAGTCGTGCAGAAATCCGAGGTCCAGGCCAAAGAAAACTCGTTAGAGGATCAACAAAAGACGAGCAAAGGTGGGATGTGATTATTAAAACTCAGTTACATCAAACTGAACTATTATACTATTTATCTATTTATGTTTTGGGTTTTTTGTTTTTGTTTTTTTTCAGTTTTTTTGCTTCAATTTTATTCTGTTTTTGGCTTCTTCTGCTCACGCCACCCATTATTTTGCTGATGTATTTTTTGTTCATTTTGTAGCTTAATTTATTCTTTCTAACTTAATTTTAGTCTATTTTTTGCTTCTTTTTCCACATTATTTATCATCAGTGGATTTTTTAAAATTAATTTACTTTCATTTCAGAGTTGTGTCCTAATGGATGGAAGAGGTATCAGTGTAAGTGTTATAAACTTTCAACTGAGAATAAAACCTGGGACGACAGCAGAGCGGACTGTCAACGCACAGGAGCCGATCTGGTCGCCATCAAGAGCAGAAAGGAAGAGGTGGGTTCGGCTTCATCGCAGCGTTGCATTATGGGCCGTTAGCATTGACGTTCGTAGGCTAACGCGTCGTCTTTAATGACACGATGTGACGTTCGTGTGGATCTGCCGCTCTGACTCAACACTCACGTACACAGTGGTGTACAGTATCATCAACCTTTTAGAAAGTTTTGCCAACTTTCTCAGTCACTGCACTAAATTTGCACACCAGCGTTCTAATATTATAGTTTTTAAAGCACTTTTTTTCCAATTATTTAGATAATGTGAAGAACATTACAAACGCTAAAGCGAGTAAAATAAAATGACTGTCAAGAACAGTATATAACCTTATTTAATTTCTAATTTCAAACCTCGGGCTTTTTTATTTCATTTTGATTTTTTATAATTATTATATTTTTGGACTTATTTTTGTATCTTTATTTTAGATATTACAAAGTATTTTGCTGTGACTATTTTTCTTATCCTACTTTGATGTAATATTATTATGTATATATACTGTTCAATTGTTCGTTCTTCAATAATAAAAACAAAAGAGAAAAAAGAGCTAAAAAAACAAAACAAAACCACTGTTAGCATTGTTAGCATAGTGCGATTTCTCCTCAGTTTTCGCTTGTGACATCTTTCTTCTTCCACCAGTTGAAGCCCTAGAGCTGAAAACACCAGGATCTGCTTATTATTAACCATCTGTTCAACCAGTAATGAAACATGAAACAATAAATACCAAAAAAAACTACCACTGACTATATGGAAACTAAAGTATATGTTTGCTGTCCAGTGGATTTCTACAACCTGTTTGAATTCTTTCTTAATTTGTTACATTTTATAACTACTTATGACATTTGCACATATTGATTTTGTTAATTTTTTTCATTCTTTTGCTTAATTTTTTTTCGGTTTTCTCATCTTAATCTTTGGTTTTGTTCTTTTTTTTCATTATTTTGCTCGATTTTCATTCGGTTTTGTTAATTTCTTTCATTATTGTGCTTAATTTCTTTCAGTTTCCTCAATTTTTGTTCAGTTTTGTTCATTTTTTTCATTATTTTGCTCAATCTTTTTTTGGTTTTGTTCTTTTTTTTTTCCATTATTTTGCTCGATTTTTGTTTGGTTTGTTAATTTTTGTCATTATTTTGCTCAATTTTTCTTTGGTTTTGTTCAATATTTTGCTCGATTTTCATTCAGTTTTGTTAATTTCTTTCATTATTATGCTTAATTTTTTTCAGTTTTCTCAATGTTTTTCATTATTTTGCTCAATCTTTGTTCAGTTTTGTTGATTTTATTTCATTATTTTGCTAGATTTTTGTTTGGTTTTGTTCATTTTTTAAATTATTTTACTTAATTTTTTTTTTTCAGTTTTCTCAGTTGTTTTCCATTGTTTTGTTCACTTTTTGTTTGGTTTTGTTCATTTTTTAAATTATTTTGCTCAATTTTTGTTTGGTTTTATTCTTGTTTTATCAATATTTTTGTTGAGTTTTTCTAAGGTTTTGTTCATTTTTTCATTAGCAAGGAAATGTTGGAGGAGTTTCCTCCACCCATATTTCATATTTTCATGAGTAATGAAACATGAAACAAATGAAAACCCTAAAAGTACCACTTACTACATGGACACAAAAGAAAATATTTGCTGTTTCTCTGATTTTCAGGACTTTGTCAGCAGGCTGAGTGAACATGAAGATGTCTGGATCGGTTTAGAGGTGACGCCCTCCTTGGACCCTAAATGGATTTGGGTGGACGGAACACCAGTAGAATACAAGTGAGATTATTTATGATGATCACTACTGTATAAAGCACACAGGCTTTTCCTGTAGAAATGAAACACAAATGGGAACGATTAGTGTGTGGGCTTCAGACTGAACCAGGAGTGTTACACTGTGTGGTCTGGGTCAGGTTTAGGACCACATATGACAGTGGTCTGGGTCAGGTTTAGGACCACACATGACAGTGGTCTGGGTCAGGTTTAGGACCATATATGACAGTGGTCTGGGTCAGGTTTAGGACCATATATGACAGTGGTCTGGATCAGGTTTAGGACCATATATGACAGTGGTCTGGGTCAGGTTTAGGACCACATATGACAGTGGTCTGGGTCAGGTTTAGGACCACATATGACAGTGGTCTGGGTCAGGTTTAGGACCACATATGACAGTGGTCTGGGTCAGATTTAGGACCACATATGACAGTGGTCTGGGTCAGGTTTAGGACCACATATGACAGTGGTCTGGGTCAGGTTTAGGACCATACATGACAGTGGTCTGGGTCAGGTTTAGGACCACATATGACAGTGGTCTGGGTCAGGTTTAGGACCATATATGACAGTGGTCTGGGTCAGGTTTAGGACCATATATGACAGTGGTCTGGGTCAGGTTTAGGACCACATATGACAGTGGTCTGGGTCAGGTTTAGGACCACATATGACAGTGGTCTGGGTCAGGTTTAGGACCACACATGACAGTGGTCTGGGTCAGGTTTAGGACCACATATGACAGTGGTCTGGGTCAGGTTTAGGACCACATATGACAGTGGTCTGGGTCAGGTTTAGGACCATACATGACAGTGGTCTGGGTCAGGTTTAGGACCACATATGACAGTGGTCTGGGTCAGGTTTAGGACCACATATGACAGTGGTCTGGGTCAGGTTTAGGACCATATATGACAGTGGTCTGGGTCAGGTTTAGGACCACACATGACAGTGGTCTGGGTCAGGTTTAGGACCACACATGACAGTGGTCTGGGTCAGGTTTAGGACCACATATGACAGTGGTCTGGGTCAGGTTTAGGACCATATATGACAGTGGTCTGGGTCAGGTTTAGGACCACATATGACAGTGGTCTGGGTCAGGTTTAGGACCATATATGACAGTGGTCTGGGTCAGGTTTAGGACCACACATGACAGTGGTCTGGGTCAGGTTTAGGACCACACATGACAGTGGTCTGGGTCAGGTTTAGGACCACATATGACAGTGGTCTGGGTCAGGTTTAGGACCACATATGACAGTGGTCTGGGTCAGGTTTAGGACCACATATGACAGTGGTCTGGGTCAGATTAAAGCTGTTCAGACTGGAACAGATCAGATGTGTATATTAGGGCTGCATGATTAATTGATTTTAAATCGTAATCAGGTTATTTAATCAGAACGATGTTTAAAAAAGAGTAATCGTCAAATCAAATTTCATCTCCTCTCATGTCTCTGGGCCACGCCTCCAGGCTACAGTAGGCTCCTCCTCCAGGCTACCATAGGCTCCTCCTCCAGGCTACCGTAGGCCCCTCCTCCAGGCTGCCATAGGCTCCTCCTCCAGGCTACCGTAGGCTCCTCCTCCAGGCAGCCGTAGGCTCCTCCTCCAGGCTACTGTAGGCTCCTCCTCCAGGCTACCTTAGGTTCCTCCTCCAGGCTGCCATAGGCTCCTCCTCCGCTCCACATAGGCTCCTCCTCCAGGCTACATAGGGTCCTCCTCCAGGCTGCCATGGGCTCCTCCTCCGGGCTGCGATAGGCCCCTCCTCCAGGCTGCCATAGGCTCCTCCTCCAGGCTACCGTAGGCTCCTCCTCCAGGCAGCCGTAGGCTCCTCCTCCAGGCTACTGTAGGCTCCTCCTCCAGGCTACCTTAGGTTCCTCCTCCAGGCTGCCATAGGCTCCTCCTCCGCTCCACATAGGCTCCTCCTCCAGGCTACATAGGGTCCTCCTCCAGGCTGCCATGGGCTCCTCCTCCGGGCTGCGATAGGCTCCTCCTCCGGGCTACATAGCCTCCTCCTCCGCGCTACATAGGCTCCTCCTCTAGGCTACTGTAGGCTCCTCGTCTATGCAACCGTAGGCTCCTCCTTCAGACTACCATAGGCTCCTCCTACAGGCTGCATAGACTCTTCCTTCGGGCTACATAGGCTCCTCCTCCAGGTTGCCATAGGCTCCTCCTCCGGGCTACATAGACTCCTGCTCCAGGGTACCATAGGCTCCTCCTCTATTCTACCGTAGGCTCCTCCTCTATTCTACCGTAGGATCTTCCTCCAAGCTACTGTAGGCTCCTCCTCCAGGCTGCCATAGGTTCCTCCTCTAGACTACTGTAGGCTCCTCCTCTATTCTACCTTAGGCTCCTCCTCCAGGCTACCGTAGGCTCCGCCCCAGTCAAAATCAAAAGTCAAGTTTTTACAACGAAAAAATCTGGATTTTATTTTTGGTCCAAATGGTGCAGCCCTACTGTATACTGTAGGTTTATTGTGAGAATGTTCAGGTTTGAAGAACATCTGGACTTATGAATTGATTATTTTTTAAAAATCCATAATCGTTTGTTCTGTTTGTATTTAACTTTCTTCTACAGGAACTTTCCACAAAGCCCAAAAGTAATTCCTGGAAGTAAAAATTACTTTTACAAAGAAAAAAACGGACACTGGAAGTCCGTCACAGATGGAACTAAATGGTGGATCTGTGAGAAGCCGGTGCCTGAACCCAACGAGGACGATGAGGTTTAGATGTTGGTTTACTGTCTGAGTTTGGAGACAAACTGTGACGGAATACTCATGAACCCATAACAACCCAAACACCTACTGATCTGAACTGTTGAATACCTGCTGATCCACTAATACCATCAATACATATGTTAAATATAGTTCTTCATCTTTTCATCGTCATCAGATATGACCATATTTGAACATTCAGAGGCTCTGTAGTTACCGTGGAAACACCGTCATCTTCTACAACATTGGTTCACCAGTCAAACCCATGGAGTTGGATCAATGACAGTGGATGGACACACTGGGTTTATGTTCAGTTAATGAGAGATTTTACAAAAATATTCACTTTTTCTTCATTTTTGTCTGTTTCTGATAAAATAACCCTAAATTTAATCTGAGCTTTAATGAACATCTGCATGATCAGTGAATTAAATCTAAGAAAATACCAGATTTACACTGAAAAAACACAAAACACAGAGGATAATATTAGAATAAATGCAGATAAATCAGTTCAGAAAGCTTCAATAGATGATAAATGTGACGTCAACTCTGGTCGTTTATGTAAAGAATGAACCCATATGTGTGTTTGTCATGTCTTTGTCACATGACCCCTCTGGTGTCCCGCCCACAGACGCCCCAAACACCAATCATCAATAATGATCACAGTGGGGTCGTTAATGTCTTTTTTTTTTTTTTTTGTGTGTGTGTATTTCATCAACTTTAATTCATCAAATACTCAATATCTGTTATATCTGAACCCTTTAAATGCCATGTTTAGAATGGAAACAAAACCATATTTTTGATGCAAAAAATACAAAAAAAATGTTTTTTCCAATATTCTACATATAAATTATATCATTTATTTGCACATATCAGTTTTGTTATTTGTCATTATTTTGCTTAATTTTTATATACTTTTTTAATGATGTAAACAAACCATATTTTTGATGCAAAAAATACAACTTTTTTTTTTTTTTTTTTCCCAATATTCTCCATATAAATTGTATTATTTATGTTTTTATTTGTTCCTCCTGTCATCTGTCAGTGATTAACACCAACACTGGTTCATATTATTATTATTATTATTTTTGGTTCAAATGTTAAATGTTAGTCGGTGTGTCGTTTGTGTGTAGTTCAGTGTGTGGGAATTTAACACTGTTTATTATGGGATGGTTTTAGTGGATGGATCACAATTTAAACAATCAGACACAAATGAACAACTGCTGAATTCAGACCAAAAACAAACAGTAAAATGATCTGAGCTTTAATAATAACAGGAAGTGGAAAGTGTGTTTAATACGTTCACCTGGACAATGTTTTTCATACTGCTTTTTTTTTTTTAAATTTTATTTCATCAAATACTCAACAGCTGTCATACTTTTTAACCCTTTAAATGTCATGTGTGTAATGTAAGCAAACCATATTTTCATTTAAAAAATATACAAAAAAAAGTTTAGTTGTTTTTTCCTAAAAAGTATACTACATATAATTCAGATACACTTAATCAAGAATAAATCACATCGCAATCATTTTATAAGAAGAGGCACAAATATTTTATTTTGACTTAATTATTTTGCTCAATCTTTGTTCAGTCTTGTTCATTTTTGTCATTATTTAGCTTGATTTTCATTTGGTTTCGTTCATTTTTTTCATTATTTTCCTTTATTTTTGTTTGGTTTTGTTCATTGTTTTGCTCGATTTTCATTCTGTTTTGTTAATTTCTTTCATTATTTTGCTTAATTTTTTTTGGTTTTCTCAATTTTTGTCATTATTTTGCTCAATTCTTTTCCGGTTTTGTTCATTTTTGTCATTATTTTGCTCAATTTTCATTCAGTTTTGTGAATTTCTTTCATTATTTTGCTTAATTTTTTTTCATTTTCTCAGTTTTTTTCATTATTTTGCTAAATCTTTGTTTGATTTTGTTCATTTTTTTCATTACTTTGCTAAATTTTTGTTCGGTTTTATTCTTTTTTTAATCAATATTAGTATTCTCAGTATTAGGTTGGTTTTGTTCTTTTTTTATTATTTTGCTAAAACTTTTTTTTTCAATGTTTTGCTCAATCTTTGTTTGGTTTTGTTAATTTTTTTCATTATTTTGCTTGATTTTCATTTGGTTTTGTGCCTTTTTGTCAATATTTTGCTTGATTTTGTTCATTTCTTTCATTATATTTTGCTCCCAAGGACTCCCATTAGAACAGGTTTAAATTTCTTTTGTTGTTTTTGCAATAAAAGTGTCAGAAAATGTATTTTTTTCCAATTCTTTTGCTCTGAACTTAACTTTAAGTATCTGTGAATTAATTATCATTATTAAATGTAATAATTGCTTAAAACAGTGTGTTATAGTAAAAAATAGAACAAAAGTGATTTGAATTTTTATCATATTGATTATGAAAAACAACTGTAAATGTTGATAATGAAACTTTCTGGGTTGATTTAAATATTCATTCTTCTCTTTTCCATGTGTTGATCCATTGCAGTTGGTCTAGATCAGGGTGTCAAACATGCGACCCGTGGGCCAAAATCAGTCCACCAAAAGGTCCAATATGGTCTGTGGGATGAATTTGTGAAGTGCAAAAATTACACGGAACATATTAAGAATCAAGGCTGTGGAACTCGTTTTAGTTCAGGTTCCACATACAGACCAATATGAGCGAAAGTAAAATAAAGCATAACCTATAAATAGTGACAACTCCATTTTTCAAGGTTCGAGGTTCAACTGAAGTAAAACTAGTCCAGTTGAACCTCGAAGAACTACCAAGAAGAACAACGACCTTGACAAATGAGAAATTGAATGAGGAATTGTTGTTATTTTAGTTCCAAACTCCAAATTTTTTGCAATATTATACCTGTTACCAAATGTTTGTGTAACAGCATGTATAAATAATAAGTCGAGGCAGAAAATTGTTAAAACCGCACTTATTTTTCTTACAAATTTCAGTTTTTCAGGTTATTCACATGGTTTTGTGAAAGGATACTTTGTAAATGTAAGTATTTTCATAATTTAATGTTTTTATTTCACTAAAACAAAGACAAAAAGTAATTATAGTTTATGATGCTATTACTTTACTGGTCCGGCCCACTGGAGATCCAGTTTAGCTGAATGTGGCTCCAGGAAGAAATACGTTTGACAGCCCTGGTCTAGATCAGTGTGTGCCCATGTTCTTCTGGTTCTGTTTGGTTCTTTTTACTCATTTGGATCCAGTTGATAGTCTGTGTTCACTTTGGGTCTATAGACAGAGCCGCTCATTTCACTGACAAAAACATCCATCAGCTGATTCAAATACACACACTGGATCTGTCTATGAACTGGACAGATCTGACTACAGACCGACGCCACCTACGTCATCAACACCAGAAGTAAACGGACACGCCGCCATGTTGGAAGGCAAGAGTGGAGGCAGCAGAGCAACAGACTGTGTGTTCAGCAGCTGATCAGATACTTTAAACAGGTTATTAGTGACAGTTCGTCCTCTAGAATCAGCTGCTTCTATGTCCAGAAAACAGAGTTTGTAAATGTCACCTGTCTGATCTGGGATATCTGCAGAGTTCTCACTCCTCTTTTGTGTGGAACAGTGGTGACTGTGGAAGGAACCCTAAACAGATTGTTCTCATATTCTAAATCTCCACAGGCTTACAGATAGAAGAAGTCAAAAATGAACATAGAACTTTGTGATTCCAAGGTGTGGAAGTGTTCCCTGGTCCACATGTTCTATGTCCACCAGAGGAGCTGGTGCCTTTACAGGTGTCACTGATGATCCACATCAGGAAGTTCTATGTCCACCACAGCTGGACTGAAAAAAGTTATGAACAAACTAAGAACGTTTTAGTCACTGATTACACGGATTTTAGACTGAGGTCACAAATGACACAGTCAAAACCATCCTCTGCTAGTGTTTCCAATCCACATGTATTTAAGGTGGACAACTCAAATGAGCACATCTGTCCTTTTTCATTAAAGGTGGAATGGTGAATAAAGGTGTTGGGACACCTGGAGGACCTGAGGAAACTGTGTTCACTCAGTTTTCATGGAAAACAACCATTTTCATCCATACTTCAGTCCTCAAAGGAGGAGAATGAGTTGTGGAATGGAGGCAGATGATGTGGAACAGCATGAACCACCTTTAAGACTGAGCTAAATGTTTCTAGGTGTAAATGTGTGTAGATGTTTAGCTTGGAGCTAAGAACTGTGGGACACAAACTTAAATGGTTTTAGAATGTCCTGATATGCTGAACTCCATTTCTGCAAAAAGTGGACGTAGAAGCAGCTGGTTCTCAATGGACGAGGTGATCGTTCATACATGGTCGACTATTTTCAAACTCTGAACCCTGGTAAAGGCGACACTACGCTGAGGAACGGGCTTTGGTTCACAGTTCAGGGCCTGGACGCAGAGGCCAGCTGTCCTGTCGAGACACAACACCTGCCTGTCATGTCTGCTCCCACACGGTGGCTGGATTTTGTCTTTTCTCTTTTGTCTGTCATTTCCTGTTTTATTTTGTTCAGTTTCCCTCATGTGTCATGTCTGCTGTCTTTTCTTCCCCTCCATGATTGTTCCACCTGTGTCTGATTGTCTTCCCTCCCTCTTGTGTATTTAAACCCTGTGTCTTCCCCTCTGTCTTTGCCAGTTTGTTTGCTCCTCGTGTACTTACTCACCAGTGTTTCTTGGATCCTGTCGGTCTGTCTGCCCGTTGTGACCCGTTTTGTCTCCTGACCACTGACTCTGCCTGTTCCTGTTCTGCCTGCTCGTCTGTTGTGACCTGGTTCGTTTATCCGACTCTGATTCTGCCTAACCCCTGTGTACCTCAGCCTCCAACGTTTACCTGTGTGTTCGACCCTTCGCCTGGATTACTGACCGTGAGTTTAGCCTGCTCCTCATGTCCCGTTGCCTACTGTATTGCCTTCCCATGAATGACCTGGTCTGTTTTTTAACATCCCTCTGTTTTCTCCTAGTCGGGTTGCCGTTGGGATTTTCCGGCTCGGCCACGCTGGCCGCCCGCTGACCCCGCTCACGGCCCAGACGTCTAGTCGCGAACTCAGCGTCTTCACAGATTTATGAATTATTGTGTGTAGTGCTTTAACCTTGGACTGTGTTCAAAAAACACACTCGACTTAACGTCAGTCTTCTGGTCTTGCATTTGGGTTCAGCCTCTGTACTAGACCTGTTACGCTGATGCCGGAGCCACGCCCCATACCAAGACTATTATCATTAACGAAAACTAACGAAATGGAGAAAACTAAACTTGAAAAAACACTTTCGTTAACTGAAATACATAAAAACAATAATTAAAAGAAAAAAAACATAACACTTAACACATAACAACATAACTAACTGAAACTGTATTGTGTCTTTAGAAAACTAACTAAAACGTATAAAAATTATGGCTGAAAGTCCTGTCTGGGATTTATTTGAATACAACGGAGAAGAGAAAAGAGACGACCAAACTAAAACTAATACAAAAACTAAACTAAAATGAAGCATTTATTAAAAAAATTGAAAACTAATAAAAACTAGCAAACCTGCTCTAAAAACGAACTAAAATGAACTGAATTGGAGAAAAAAAAATCCAAAACTATTAGAACCTTGCCACAAACCCAGCCCTGTTTGAGGCTCGAGGCTAGACACACACTTCAGGCTCTGTATTCGGCCCCAGACGGCCCTCCAGCCCAAACCGCGACCCCACAACCACAATATGCACCAAACCGTGGATAACCTGTACCGCTGCATCCCTGCTGTTCACCACTTCTAGTACCGTACTTTTCAGACTATAAGCCGCTACTTTTTTCTCACTCTTTGAACCCTGCGGCTTATCCAACGATGCGGCTCCAGTACAGATTTTTCCAGGCTAACGTCCTCCAGGGGGCGCTCTAACAGGAAGTGCAAAAGCCAGACAGACAGGTGGAAGAGGTGATGGAGAGGAGGAGTTTGAAGCTGAACTCTGAACAATCATTTTATACAAACCTTCATCATGGAAAACACACAAAGAAATGCATATGATGGAGCTTTGACCAATAAATGTGTCTGTAAAGAAGGAAACAGCTGCAGCACGGAAGAGACGATGACAGACAACGAAGAGAGGCGTAGAAGGAGTGTGACGGAGCCTTTGAGGATGTTCAGCTGAAGAACACTGAAGAAGACGACTGCAGTGTTATGACCCGTGGTCAGGGCTGTCAAACTCATTTCAGTTCAGGGGCCACATTCTGCCCAGTTCAATCTCAAGTGGGCCAAACCATTAAAATAATAGGATAAAAACCTATAAATAATGACAACTCCAAATTTTTCAGTGCAAAAAATAACTTAAATAACCTAAATTCTGAAAATGTTTACATTTTACAAACTATCCAAAACAAAAAAGATGTGAATAATCTAAAAAAAACCTGAAATCTCTGAAGAAAAATAAACACAATTTTATCAACATGCCTCAACTTCTGATTTCTACATGTGCATTACAGATCAGATCTACCAAAGCACGGAACATTTGTTAAAATTGCACTTATTTTTCTTTAGATATTTCAGGTTGTTCATATTTGTTCTGTTTATTGACATTTTATTCTTAGAGGATATCAGAATTTAATGTTCTTTGCAATAAATCAAAGAGAAAAAATTGGTGTTGCCATTATTTATAGGAATAAAGTCTTTTTTTTTTCACATTAAAGAAGAAAATTTGGATTAATTATTTAAGTAAGTAAGTAAGTAAGTAAATTTTATTTATAGAGCACTTTTATCAGACAGAGTCACAAAGTGCTTTATCAATTCAAATCAGAATCAAATCAAGTTTCCAGACCCAACAGAATCCTCCAGGAGCAAACACTAGTGACTGGTGACAGTGGAAGGAAAAACTACCTTTAACAGCAGAAACCTGGAGCAGACCCAGACTCCTGAAGGATGGACGTCTGCCTGGACCAGTTGGGGTTAAAGAGAGAGAGTAAAGGAGGAGAAAAGAGAGAGCGATAGAGATATAGAGAGACTGGGGGAGGGGGGGGGGACACATGGAGTACTTTATGATGAATACATAAGGTGTAATCAGTCTGTGGTGGTCCTGGGTCAGGTGGGAGACTAAAAAGCCTGTTTGAACAGGAGGGTTTGGAGGTGTTTTTTAAAGCTCTCCACAGAGTCCATGGACCGTAGGTGTGGAGGCAGGTCAGGTTATTATGCTATTATTGTTGAGTTTGATACCCTTGACTGTTCATATCTTCAGGGTAATTTTTGCACTTTGTAAATTCATCCTGGGGGCAGATTGGACCCGTTGGCGGGCCGGTTTTGGGCCCTGGTACGCATGTTTGACACCTGTGCCCTAGGTCATAATTTGTGCTTGTACATGTGTCTGTCTTCTGTGATGTTCTGCCCCAGCCCTGTAGAGGTGCTGTGCCCTTTCTGTGTCTGTTCTGTTTTATGTAGGTGAAGCTGTGGACTGGTGGAGCCAGATGAGCCGGCCCCTTTAAAAATGGCCCTGGATCCAGCCCTTCTGTCTCTCCTCGTCTGCTGCCAGCTCCAAACCGAGTTTCCTGTCGGTGTGATCGTCAGTCGTCGTGTGTTCGAGTGTTTCTGACAAACTTTGTACACAGTTGTAAATAGAGATGTAACAATTATCGGTATAACGATAAACCACGGTAAAACTGCTGACGGTTAGTTTTACCGTTTAATTTCTAATTACCATGATAACTGTGTTTAATTACCACACTTTTCCAGAGAAAACGCCTATGTAAAGATCTGCTTTAATGTCAAATATTTGAGTAGAGTTATAATTTATTACAATTTTAATTGTCTATACCTAATATTTGGAACCAATATTCACTTTTAAAGTCTTTGAAAAGGTTCGTTAAGCATCTGTGTGTTATTTATGCAATAAATTATATACATTTTTTTAATTGGATTTTATATTTTTTGTGTTTTTTGTCCTTTTGTGTTGATATAGGAAGTGAAAAAATAATAGACAGATGATATAGATGAAGTTGTGCTGAAAAAACAGATCCAAACATGGGGATAGTAAACATTTGTTTCTATAGTATATAAAGGCCAAATGAAAAGGACTGAAAAACAGACAGAATAGACTCAGACCACTAAGGGTTAATATTGGAATGTTTCTGACACAGAACGGACATTGGGACTATTATTTTATTTATTTATTTTAATACAACTTGGTTAAATTATTTCAGTGTGTGCATTAGTACTTTTTGAACATTTTGAGCACAATTTCAACAATACTGTGATAATAATGATAACTGTGAAAATCTCGGTCACAATAACGGTGATATGAAATTTTCATATGGTTCCATCCCTAGTTGTGAATAGAATCTTTTTGTAAATTTGATCCTTTTTTCTGGTAGGGGAGGTCGACTCTTCTGCTTTTCCACAGGGAGTTTAGGTTAGTTTCATGTATTTTATTTCTTGCATTTATTTTTGGTTAGGATATTTAGTTTGAACATTGAAGAAGACTTTTTGTTCGTTGCTGTAGCCGTGCCCTCCCCTAACCCTCCTTTAGTTGTTTAAAAATAAATCTTGTGAACTGTAGTTTTTGTGTGTTTGGGAGCTGGGAGGGGACAAAAGTGAGCGTATTATGTACGTCCTGGTAAACCCCTAGACTGGGACGTAACAGCAGTGGGTTCAATGAGCAGGAGGAAGATGAAGATACAGATCAATGACTTTTCTGAGTTTTTGAACCGGCCGTCTTACTGCCGTTTTACAGGCACCGTTTGGAAAAAACAGTTAAGGTATGTTAGGTAAGTCTGACTAAATCTAAAACCACAGATCCTATCAGAGTCCTGCACCTTCACATCACATGTCACACAAACACCATGTGATCTGGTTTCTTCTGCCACGTCTTCGATGTTCTGATAAAAGTCTGAAGTAAAAAGAGGGTGAGGCTGGTTTAACGCTGCAGACGTCCACAGATACCGGACCGACGGTGAGTATTCAACTCCACATCATCATTCTATTATCAGTCAAACACAGTATGTCGACTCACTGATGCTGTTTTCATGTTCCTGTAACGTTTCAGAAACTGTTTTACCAGAACTTACGATGTTTT
Organism: Sphaeramia orbicularis; assembly: GCF_902148855.1. NCBI lineage: Eukaryota > Metazoa > Chordata > Actinopteri > Kurtiformes > Apogonidae > Sphaeramia > Sphaeramia orbicularis. Next base: position 26,423 of record NW_021941437.1, on the reverse strand, counting down.
ACCAAACACTAAAACTGAACGTATTTTATAGCAGCACGACACTGTTTGAAAATGGTGAATGTGTCGTCAAATTTTCCATCGTCCTTCTTAAAAATGCGAAGTATCTCGTGCGTCTCCTCTTCAGTCGTCGTCTCCTTCCCTTCACTGTTTATTAACAAACTGACTTCAGATACTGATGGTGCGTTCAAGGCACCTGGGAAACACGGGCGCAGAGGAGATCGACTGTGTAATAATCGATGTGACCGTGGGTTTTACCGACGCAGACGAGCTAATAAAGATACTTTTACTGTTGTTTTTGTCAGTTTAAAGTACGTCTGCGGGTCAAACTCTCACTGCAGTTTATATTAGTTTGAGTCACCTTCACAGCTCTTTCATTTTCTTTTTTTTTTTAGTTTTTATTTGTTTGCTTGTCTGTTTGGTTTGATGATGCCTATGTCATCATTATGTGTATTCTGAAATTTTTAATTTAGAGCAAACGAGTGCTGTATTAATGTGTGTTTGTCTCGTTTCTGTCACCTGCCTCTGACCGCAGAAGAAAATGAATTATTTTTACTAATTCGGGCACATTTACATGGGTGTAGTGTTCATAAATATGCATGGTCCCTATTAAATAAACCACTAAATACAAATAAATACAAACTCTGGGCTTTTTACTCTTTTTTTAGGCCAAATAATACAGGACTATTTTTGTCTAGTTTCAGTCGATGAAAACTGATGACTTTTTAGTTTTGTTTTAGTCGATGAAAACAGTATTTTAGTCTTTTTAGTCGTGCAGTTCTATGTAATCTGGTCAGTATAGTCTGGACTAAACCAACATTTTCTTAGACTTAAACCCATTTTAGTTTAAACAGGGTAAACGGGGGGGGGGGGGGGGGGGGGCTGTACGCTGGAGCCCATATTTCTGTCTGAACCCGAATCAGGACTTTGTGCACTTACAGGTCTGTAGATCGAAAACCAAAAGTTTTACAATTTACATGTGAATTCGTCTTTGAAAGAAAAGAGTTTTTCCAACTATTTGAAGTTTCAATTATTGCTGAACTCCAAGAAATGTGAGAGTTATAAAGAGTTGTTTGTAGACTTTCCAAAAAACTCCAATCAGTCTCCCCACTCTGAGAGCTAGTGCGTAGAGCAGGGCTGTCAAACATGAGTCCCAGGGCCCAATGTGTCCCCCCAAAGGTTCCAATCCGACCCCTGGGATGAATTTACAAAGTGTAAAAATTCCACAGTCTAAGCTGTGGAACTCATTTTAGTTCAGGTTCCACATACAGACCAATCTGATCTACAGTCAAATAATAGCAAAAAAAATACCAAAATGTAATGACTCCATTTTTTTTTTTTTTTTTTTTGATGTGAAAAAAAAAAAGATATTATGCCTGTAAATAATGACAACTTCAATTTTTTTCTTTGTTTTAGTGAAAAAAATAACATTAAATTATGAAAATATTTCCATTTCCAAACTCTCCTGTACCAATAAAATGTGACTAACCTGAACAAATATGAACCTGAAATGTCTGTATTAAATTCAGTCCAGTTTGAACTCTTTTCTTCCTGTTCCTCAGTGTTTAGTGTCTTTGGAGATCTGATCCAGAATGCACATGGACTAATGAGAAGTGGAGGAAGAAGATTGTCAAAATTACACTGATTTTTATGAAGAAATTTCAGTTTTTTCAGGTTATTCACATTGTTTTAACTTGGATAGTTTATAAAAATGAGTATTTTCATAATTTAATGGGTTTTTTTTGCACTAAAACAAAGACAAAAATTGTCAGTTGTCATTATTTATCGGTTATTCTGTTCTTATTTGACTGGTCCGACCCACTGCAGATCAAATCAGGCTGAATGTGGAACCTGAAAGAACAGGAGTTTGAGAACCCTGGTGTAGAGGGTTTCAGCCAATCAGCTGTCAGCATTCTGTTCTGTTCCTGTGTGTGTATGTGGTTTGGTCGATGGCGGTGTGTGTGTGAAAATCGTACGTGACATCGGTACCAAACTTCACACACACATTCTTTGTGCCGAGTCGCACATTTTTCGTAGAAGCGTCATAATTGTAGGTTCAACGGTGTGGGATTGGTAGAAATTCAAAAACGGTCCTGTTCATTTCAGAAGCACAAATTCAGCCACTTTTTCACAATTTTAAGGAAATCTGCACACCTGACCGTTCACAGAAGTCAAAGCCCATCTGTCTGAACCAGGCTCAGGCACATTTTTATAATAACATGTTTGGGTCTCATTTCCAAAGTCATTTCTGCTTGGTATTTCAGCGTCAGAGGGAGGAGCTTCACTGTTTGACTGAACGCTAGTAGAAAAGTGCTCAGGTTTGTGTTGGTACGCCTCAACATGTCCACTGATCCTGAGGCCGGACCACAACCCCATCCAGATGTGAGACGGAGCCCAGAAATCCAAGAGGAAAGTGAAGATCCAGGTGAAGTGTGTGAGAGAGCACAACTGAAGGGTACGTACCCGTCAGCTGCACAACAAACTGCACAGTCACTGAACGCTGTCATATTCTGAAGAGGCTGGAGGAGCCCCAATATACAGACACATACAAAGACTGAAAGGCTTGGTTTAAATCAGTCTGTTTCCATGTGAAGGAGGGCGTGTTGTGATTGGTCGTCCAGTCGTCAGGAGAAGCCGGTGCTGCAGCGTTCCTGCACTGATTCAACATCTGCTGATTGTTCTGTTGGTTCTGATTCTGGGTGGACTCTACGCACGATGTAAACCTCTGCTCTGACTCACAAACGCAACATGGCACATATTAAACACCACCGTAAATATAAATACAACTGTAAATGAACTGAACACCACCGTAAATGACCTAAACAAAACTGAGATTGCTGAGGTTTGATGATATTTTCTATACATGTTGATTTCTCTCTGTTTTTCTTTGGTTTCCAGATATTTTTTCCACTGTGGAAAGACAAAACCTGCTGCTGGAAACACAGCAGCTCCAGAACACCATAAATGACCTGAACAACACCCTGAATGAACCAAACAACACCGTGAATGAACCGAACAACACCGTTACTGAGCAAAGTATGAAGAATAATCAAGTCAACATCACTATTAAAGAGAGGGACACAACTATTGAGAGTCTGAGACGGCCATTTAAAGCAGCTTGTACATGCCCAATGTAGAAAGAAAAATGTAGACAAACTGAACCTAAAAGCATCATCATGTTGTTTTTGTGTTAAATCAGGGTCATCTGGTTCATCTTATGTGATTTTTAACATATTGTGGATGGGTGGATGGATGGATGGATGGATGGATGGGTGGGTGGGTGGGTGGATGGATGGACAGAATTTTTTGACAAACTATACAACGACTAAACTTGTCAATATACTATGCTCTGACCAAATTTTTCAACATGTTACACAATGACCAAATTTTGACATAATATGATGAAATTTTTCAACTTATTATAGTATGACGCATTTTGTCAACACATACTATTCTATGACCAAATTTTTGTAAATATTATACTGTGGCTTCATTTATTCTATTCTATTTATTCTAAAAAAGTAAATTTTCTAAACTAGAGGTTGTTACTGTTTTATGAGGTGCCACTGTCCTTGTGGTTCTTCAGTTCTAAGCATCGGAATTTGGTACAAAAAACCCAACAAAACAGTAATTACGTTGGAATGAACAGGTTAACCCTTTTGGAACGAGGTTAAATCAAGTGTAACTTTGTCTTACTGGAAGTTCTCAGCAGAAAACATACAAATTGTCCAAAACGCTGTGACGTCGTGTTCAGATGTACATTTTTTTCTGCCGTATTTTTCAGTCGTGCAGAAATCCGAGGTCCAGGCCAAAGAAAACTCGTTAGAGGATCAACAGAACACACGCAAAGAAGGTGGGATGTGATTATTAAACTTCAATTATGTCCAACTGAACTAAAAGCTTTTGTCCTGTTTGTTGGATCTGGTGTCTTAACCCAGAAAAACTCAGAGGTACTTTTATATCAGTTCCCAAATGACGTTTACCCCATTTTTAATCTTTCAGAAGTGATTTATCTACATTGATCACAATATTATCTGTTGTATTTTTACTTTTCTTTCAGCGAAAATCATGTATTAATTCACTGATCATGTAGATGTTCAATATTTTTGGCTGTTTTTGTTCATTTTGTTGCTCATTTTCTTCCATATTTATTATTGTGTAGATTTTCAGATTCATTTTGTTCATGTTATTTATTTATGTTTTGGTTTGATTTTTTTTTTTTTTTTTTTTTTTTTGTTTCCATTTTATTCCGTTTTTGACTTCTTTTGTTTACACCACCCATTTTTGTGGTGATGTATTTTTTGTTCATTGGTTGCTTAATTTATTCTTTCTGACTTAATTTTAGTCTATTTTTTTGCTTCTTTTTTCCCATTATTTATAATCAGTTATTTATCTATCTATCTATCTATCTATCTATTTATTTATTTATTTATGTTCATTTTAATTAATATATTTAAATCAAATGTTTCCATCCACTGTCATTGATCCAGTTCCACTGATCATGTCAATGTTCATTAAACCTCAGATTAAAGTTGATGTTATTAAATCAGAAACAGATCAAACTGAATAAACAGTGTCTTTTTCAGTCCAATCTATCATTAACTGAACATAAACTCAGTGTGTCCATCCACTGTCATTGATCCAACTCCATGGGTTTTACTGGCGAATCAATGTTGGAGAAGATGACGGTGTTTCCATGGTAACTACGGAGAACTCTGAACGTCCAAATATGGTCATATCCGATGACCATGAAAAGATGAAGAACTGTATTTGACACCAATTATTGACATGGACTGATCGGATTAGTGGATCAACAGGAATTAAACAGTTTAGATCAGTAGATGGTTCTGGTTAAAGGTGGACCTTTGAGTCTTTAAGGGTTAATCCTGTCATTGAAACGTCTTCTGTCGTGACATAATAATCAGGAATGTAAATGTCTGTCGTTGGACTGACTTTCATTTCAGAGTTGTGTCCTAATGGATGGAAGAGGTATCAGTGCAAGTGTTATAAACTTTCAACTGAGAATAAAACCTGGGTCAACAGCAGAGCGGACTGTCAACACAGAGGAGCCGATCTGGTCACCATCAAGAGCAGAAAGGAAGAGGTGGGTTCGGCTTCATCGCAGCGTTGCATTATGGGCCGTTAGCATCAACGTTCGTAGGGTAACGCGTCATCTTTAATGATGCGATGTGACGTTTGCATGGATCTGCCGCTCTGATTTGACGCCGACGTTACAGTGATGTAGATCAGAGAACGGACTGGAGAACACGACCACCAGAGGGCAGAATAAAGCGAATGTTTTATCGAATGACAAAACTGAAGGCAGGAGGGACAGGTCGGTATGCAGACGTCTGTCCACAGACAAAACCATCTTTCTTCTTCCACCGGTAGAAGCCCTGGAGCTGACAACACCAGGATCTGCTAATTACTAACCATCTGTTCAACAACTACAACAACACCGGCCCTTCTGGACTACTGAACACTGACACCACCGACCCTTCTGGACTACTGAACACTGACACCACCACCGACCCTTCTGGACTACTGAACACTGACACCACCGACCCTTCTGGACTACTGAACACTGACACCACCACCGACCCTTCTGGACTACTGAACACTGACAACACCACCGACCCTTCTGGACTACTGAACACTGACAACACCGGCCCTTCTGGACTACTGAACACTGACACCACCGACCCTTCTGGACTACTGAACACTGACACCACCACCGACCCTTCTGGACTACTGAACACTGACAACACCGGCCCTTCTGGACTACTGAACACTGACAACACCACCGACCCTTCTGGACTACTGAACACTGACAACACCGGCCCTTCTGGACTACTGAACACTGACAACACCGGCCCTTCTGGACTACTGAACACTGACAACACCACCGACCCTTCTGGACTACTGAACACTGACAACAACACCGACCCTTCTGGACTACTGAACACTGACAACACCACCGACCCTTCTGGACTACTGAACACTGACAACAACACCGACCCTTCTGGACTACTGAACACTGACAACACCGGCCCTTCTGGACTACTGAACACTGACACCACCACCGACCCTTCTGGACTACTGAACACTGACAACACCGGCCCTTCTGGACTACTGAACACTGACAACACCACCGACCCTTCTGGACTACTGAACACTGACAACAACACCGACCCTTCTGGACTACTGAACACTGACAACACCACCGACCCTTCTGGACTACTGAACACTGACACCACCGACCCTTCTGGACTACTGAACACTGACAACACCACCGACCCTTCTGGACTACTGAACACTGACAACAACACCGACCCTTCTGGACTACTGAACACTGACAACACCGGCCCTTCTGGACTACTGAACACTGACACCACCACCGACCCTTCTGGACTACTGAACACTGACAACACCGGCCCTTCTGGACTACTGAACACTGACAACACCACCGACCCTTCTGGACTACTGAACACTGACAACAACACCGACCCTTCTGGACTACTGAACACTGACAACACCACCGACCCTTCTGGACTACTGAACACTGACACCACCGACCCTTCTGGACTACTGAACACTGACAACACCACTGACCCTTCTGGACTACTGAACACTGACAACCCCGACCCTTCTGGACTACTGAACACTGACAACACCACCGACCCTTCTGGACTACTGAACACTGACACCACCTGTGTCAGTGTTCTTACTGAACACTGACAACAACACTGACCCTTCTGGACTACTGAACACTGACAACAACACCGACCCTTCTGGACTACTGAACACTCTGATAACAATGACTGACGACAGCTGTAAGGTTTGCTTTACAGAGATGTTCCATCATTTGCGGTTTTATGTCTCGCACAAATGCAGAATGTACACTCAAGTCGTTAGTTGATTTGGTGTGTTCTTTACACTTTTTTGACTGTGCTGGAGATGAGAGAAGACTGATCAGTCAGGCTACCTTTACTGGAGACAATCAGCAGTTGGGTTGGTGTGTCTTCACCCTTAGAGATTAAGAACCATTCAATTCATATCAACAATGTAACATTAATTAATGCAATTACATGACCTAAACTCCAAAGAAAATGACCTAAACTCCACCTTAAAGTACCTAAATACCACCTTAAATGACCTAAACACTACTGTAAACAATCACACCTCCACCTTAAATGACCTAAATACCACCTTAAATGACCTAAATACAACCTTAAATGACCTAAACACTACTGTAAACAATCACACCTCCACCTTAAATGACCTAAATACCACCTTAAATGACCTAAATACAACCTTAAAGGACCTAAACACTACTGTAAACAATCACACCTCCACCTTAAATGACCTAAATACCACCTTAAATTAACCCAACAGCACTATAAATGGCCTAAACTCAACCATAAATGCGTCATAGATGGAAAGACACCTGGACTCTACTTCATCAGCTAGTGTTAAAATATTGGAACATTTTTGGTCAAAAATTGTCTGAAAATGCTTCTTTTTTTTGTAGTGTGATAAAACCTTGAGAAACAGTACATCAGAGACAAACTGGAAATAGTTTAGTTGGGACTAAACTATATAATTCTCATAATATTCTGACTGTTTGTACTCAACTCTATTCTCATAAAATTACAGGTTTTATCTCAACATTTCCCGACTTTATTCTCGTTGGGACAAGTGTTATTTTCTTACGTGGCCCTGATACGGTGTTGAGCAGATTTTCTTTTTCCGTCTTTCATCTTACGAAAAAAATAAACATGAAACAATAAAAGAAAACCCTAAAAGTACCACTTACTATATGGACACAAAAGTAAATATTTGCTGTTTCTCTGATTTTCAGGACTTTGTCAGCAGGCTGAGTGAACATGAAGATTTCTGGATCGGTTTAGAGGTGACACCCTCCTGGGACCCTAAATGGATTTGGGTGGACGGAACACCAGCAGAATACATGTGAGATTATTTATGATGATCACTACTGTATAAAGCACACATGTTTTTCCTGTAGAAATTAAACACAAATGGGAACGATTAGTGTGTGGGCTTCAGACTGAACCAGGAGTGTTACACTACGTTCACAGCAGCTCCAAATGCACAGTTCAGATTTTTGGGTCAAATCTGACTTCTTTGTGTGTGTTGGTTCATATTCTACATTAAATGTGACTTCTGTCAGTTTTGAGTCTGAACTGAATGTGACCCTGAAGTGACCCGCATGCACTAAACAGGTTCCTGAACTGACCCGCATGCACTAAACAGGTCCTGAAGTGACCCACATGCACTAAACAGGTCCTGAAGTGACCCGCATGCACTAAAGAGGTCCTGAAGTGACCCACATGCACTAAACAGGTCCTGAAGTGACCCGCATGCACTAAAGAGGTCCTGAAGTGACCCACATGCACTAAACAGGTCCTGAAGTGACCCGCATGCACTAAACAGGTCCTGAAGTGACCCGCATGCACTAAAGAGGTCCTGAAGTGACCCGCATGCACTAAAGAGGTCCTGAAGTGACCCACATGCACTAAAGAGGTCCTGAAGTGACCCGCATGCACTAAACAGGTCCTGAAGTGACCCCCATGCACTAAAGAGGTCCTGAAGTGACGCGCATGCACTAAAGAGGTCCTGAAGTGACCCACATGCACTAAACAGGTCCTGAAGTGACCCACATGCACTAAAGAGGTCCTGAAGTGACCCACATGCATGTCTGGGTCAGATTTTCGGACCACATATGTTCAGATTTAGGACCACATATGAAAGTGGTCCAGGTCAGATTTAGGACCACATATGAAAGTGTTCTGGGTCCGATTTTTGGACCACATATGTTCAGATTTAGGACCACATATGAAAGTGGTCTGGGTCAGATTTAGGACCACATATGAAAGTGGTCTGGTCAGATTTTCGGACCACATATGTTCAGATTTAGGACCACATATGAAAGTGGTCTGGGTCAGATTTAGGACCACATATGAAAGTGGTCTGGGTCAGATTTTCGGACCACATATGTTCAGATTTAGGACCACAAATGACAGTGGTCTGGGTCAGATTTAGGACCACATATGAAAGTGTTCTGGGTCAGATTTAGGACCACATATGAAAATGTTCTGGGTCAGATTTAGGACCACATATGTTCAGATTTAGGACCACATATGAAAGTGTTCTGGGTCAGATTTAGGACCACATATGAAAGTGTTCTGGGTCAGATTTAGGACCACATATGTTCAGATTTAGGACCACATATGAAAGTGTTCTGGGTCAGATTTAGGACCACATATGAAAGTGTTGTGGGTCAGATTTAGGACCACATATGTTCAGATTTAGGACCACATATGAAAGTGTTGTGGGTCAGATTTAGGACCACATATGAAAGTGTTGTGGGTCAGATTTAGGACCACATATGAAAGTGTTCTGGGTCAGATTTAGGACCACATATAAAAGTGTTGTGGGTCAGATTTAGGACCACATATGAAAGTGTTCTGGGTCAGATTTAGGACCACATATGAAAGTGTTCTGGGTCAGATTTAGGACCACATATGAAAGTGTTCTGGGTCAGATTTAGGACCACATATGTTCAGATTTAGGACCACATTTGAAAGTGTTCTGGGTCAGATTTAGGACCACATATGAAAGTGTTGTGGGTCAGATTTAGGACCACATATAAAAGTGTTGTGGGTCAGATTTAGGACCACATATGAAAGTGTTCTGGGTCAGATTTAGGACCACATATGAAAGTGTTCTGGGTCAGATTTAGGACCACATATGTTCAGATTTAGGACCACATATGAAAGTGTTCTGGGTCAGATTTAGGACCACATATGAAAGTGTTGTGGGTCAGATTTAGGACCACATATGTTCAGATTTAGGACCACATATGAAAGTGTTCTGGGTCAGATTTAGGACCACATATGAAAGTGTTGTGGGTCAGATTTAGGACCACATATGAAAGTGTTCTGGGTCAGATTTAGGACCACATATAAAAGTGTTGTGGGTCAGATTTAGGACCACATATGAAAGTGTTCTGGGTCAGATTTAGGACCACATATGAAAGTGTTCTGGGTCAGATTTAGGACCACATATGTTCAGATTTAGGACCACATTTGAAAGTGTTCTGGGTCAGATTTAGGACCACATATGAAAGTGTTCTGGGTCAGATTTAGGACCACATATAAAAGTGTTGTGGGTCAGATTTAGGACCACATATGAAAGTGTTCTGGGTCAGATTTAGGACCACATATGAAAGTGTTCTGGGTCAGATTTAGGACCACATATGTTCAGATTTAGGACCACATATGAAAGTGTTCTGGGTCAGATTTAGGACCACATATGAAAGTGTTGTGGGTCAGATTTAGGACCACATATGTTCAGATTTAGGACCACATATGAAAGTGTTGTGGGTCAGATTTAGGACCACATATGAAAGTGTTGTGGGTCAGATTTAGGACCACATATGAAAGTGTTCTGGGTCAGATTTAGGACCACATATAAAAGTGTTGTGGGTCAGATTTAGGACCACATATGAAAGTGTTCTGGGTCAGATTTAGGACCACATATGTTCAGATTTAGGACCACATTTGAAAGTGTTCTGGGTCAGATTTAGGACCACATATGAAAGTGTTCTGGGTCAGATTTAGGACCACATATAAAAGTGTTCTGGGTCAGATTTAGGACCACATATGAAAGTGTTCTGGGTCAGATTTAGGACCACATATGAAAGTGTTCTGGGTCAGATTTAGGACCACATATGTTCAGATTTAGGACCACATATGAAAGTGTTCTGGGTCAGATTTAGGACCACATATGAAAGTGTTCAGGGTCAGATTTAGGACCACATATGTTCAGATTTAGGACCACATATGAAAGTGTTCTGGGTCAGATTTAGGACCACATACGACAGTGTTCTGGGTCAGATTTAGGACCACATATAAAAGTGTTCTGGGTCAGATTTAGGACCACATATGAAATGCTGCGTTTCCACTATGTTGCATTGTGGGCCGCACACAAAAACAACATGCAGATTCAAACGCCACCACCAGCCCGAATTGAAATCAAAAATCGAGTTTTTAAGACAAAAAAAATCTGGATTTTAGTTTTGGCCCAAATCGTGCAGCCCTACTGTATACTGTAGGTTTATTGTGAGAATTTTCAGGTTTGACGAACTTATTTATTTATTTATTTTTGAATCCTTTGTTCTGTTTGTATTTAACTTTCTTCTACAGGAACTTTCCAAAAGGCACAAAGGTAAATCCTGGAAGTAAAAATTACTTTTACAAAGAAAAAAACGGACCCTGGAAGTCCGTCACAGATGGAACTAAACGGTGGATCTGCGAGAAGCCGGTGCCTGAACCCAACGAGGACGATGAGGTTTAGATGTCGGTTTATTTTCTGAGTTTGGAGACAAACTGTAACGTAACATTCATGAACCCATAACAACCCAAACATCTACTGATCTGAACTGTTGATCCATTAATCTGATCAATACATGTCAATAATTGGTGTCAAATACAGTCTTTTCATGGTCACCAGATAGGACCATATTTGGACGTTCAGAGGCTCCGTAGTTACCATGGAAACACCGTCATCTTTTACAACATTGATTCACCAGTAAAACCCATGGAGTTGGATCAATGACAGTGGATAAAATTTAAAAATAATAATAATAATAACAACAAATTAATAAAATAATAAGTAAATTAACAAAAATGCTACAAACTGAACAAAATTGGTGAAAAATCATAAAATTGTCAACATAACAGACAAAACAAACAAAATAAGTAACAAAATTAACAAAAACAAATAAAATAATGAGTAAAATGAATTAAAAATAAAGAAAATGGATGAAAAATGTAAACATTGATTCAGCAGTCAAACCCATGGAACTGGATCAGTGACAGTGGATGGACACACTGGGTTTACATATAATAAATGAGAAATAAATGAACAAAAACAAATAAACAAATTTACCAAATGATAAATAATGTGAAATATAGACAAAAAAATCTCAAAATTAAATTCAAAAAAAGAGGAAAATAAGTAAAAAAATGAACAAAACAGCCAAAGTAATCAAAAAAAACCCAACAAAAATGAAAAATTAACAAAATAATCAGTAACGTGAACCAAATGAGCCACAAACTGAAGAAAACTGAAGAAAAACTAATAAAACTACTGGGTTTGACTGTAGTTTTAGATGTTTGTGTGTCTGAGTTCGACTGAGGACGATAAACAGATACTGATGGAACTGTTGAATACCTACTGATCCACTAATACGATCAATACATGTGTTAAGTACAGTTATTGATCTTTTCCTGGTCATCAGATATGACCATATTTGGACGTTCAGAGGCTCAGTAGTTACCGTGGAAACACTGTCATCTTCTGCAACATTGATTCACAAGTAAAATCCATGGAGTTGGATCAATGACAGTGGACAAAAGAAAATAATAATAATAATAATAATAATAATAATAATAATAATTATTATTATTATAATAATAATCATCATCATCATCATAATCATAACGAACATGAACAAAAAAGCTACAAACTGAACAAAACTGGTGAAAAATAAAATTGTCAACAAAACAGACAAAATAAACAAAATAAGTAACAAAATTAACAAAAATAAATAAAATGAGTAAAATGAATTAAAAATAAAGAAAATGAATGAAAAATTAGCATTGATTCCCCAGTCAAACCCATGGAGTTGGATCAGTGACAGTGGAAGGACACACTGGGGTTATGTTTAGTTATTGACAGATTTTACAAAAATAGTCACTTTTTCTTCACTTTTCTCTGTTTCTGATGAAATGACCCTCAACTTTACTCTGAGCTTTAATGAACATCTGCATCAGGGCTGTCAAACATGTGTGCCAGGGGCCAAATGTGTCCCCCCAAAGGTTCCAATCCGACCCCTGGGATGAATTTACACAGTGTCAAAAATTCCACAGTCCAGGCTGTGGAACTCATTTTAGTGTGGGTTCCACATCCAGACCAATCTGATCTACAGTCAAATAAGAACAGCAGAAGAACCCACACAAAACAATGACTGCAGATTTTATTCTGGCTTTGATGTGAGAAAAATAATTTTACATTATGTCTGTAAATAATACAAACTTCAAATGTTTGTCTTTGTTTTAGTGCAAAAAATCACATTAAATTGTGAAAATCTTTCCATTTCCAAACTCTCCTGTACCAATAAAATGTGACTAACCTGAACAAATGTGTCCAACCTGAATAATCTGTAAACATATATGAAGACATGGTCCACATGTCCAGATGTTCCTGAACTGTCCACATGGTCATGTGGGTGCTCAAATAAAGAGGATTTTTGGGACAAATGTAAATGGACCCATTTTCTTCATGTCCTCACATCAACACTTGTCATTAAATGTGGTCTTTTTCAGTAGGTTGTTGCATCTGGACCAGAAGAATCCATGTAAAAACAGGAGGTGTGTCCATTCATCCATTCTGTCCCAGTGGCAGTCTGAAGACAGAGGACATTTGCAGAATGAGCCTTTGGGCCTGATTTCAAGGCCTCATGGGCCAAACATGAAGGAGCACACAGTTCTTCTGATGCACAGTCTGCTCTGTTCAGGGGGTTTCAGCCCAGACACTCAGTTTCAGTTTCAGTTTCAGTGTGGATGGAATACCTGAGAACAGACAGCTGCTCACAGTTGGACCAAAAGCACAACTGCAAAATTAAAAAAAAAACCCAAAACATTATTTTTCAAAGGGCTGCATCTGCTAAACTATTACAGACATGACATTCAAATGTTGGATGTGTTGGTTTATCTGTAGGTGAACAAGTGTGAATTTTTTCAGAATTTTCTGAGGGGGTCATGTGGGGCACTTTCTGAAATCTGGTTGATTTGGGATGGAATGACCCTATGGTTTTAGTGGATGGATCAGAATTTAGACAATCAGACACAAACGAACAACTGTTGAATTCAGACCAAAAACAAACTGTAAAATAATCTGAGCTTTAAAAACAGGAAGTGGAAAATGTGTTTAATATGTTCACCTGGAGAATGTTTTTCATTCTGCTTTGTTTTTAACTTTTTACATTATTATTATTTTTTTTATTTCATCAAATACTCAACAGCTGTCATACTTTTTAACCCTTTAAATGTCATGTGTGTAATGTAAGCAAACCATATTTTCATTAAAAAAAATACAAAAAATATTTAGTTGTTTTTCTTTAAATGTACTACATAAAATTCAGATAGCTATCAGAGAGTGGCTGGGGCTTCCCCGTTGCTTATCCACCGCCGCACTGTTTGGGAGAACCAGCCTGAAGCTTCCGCTAAAATCCATCAGCCTCGGTTACGAACTGGAAAAGGTGAGGCTCATATTTGAGCTTAAAGACTCTCCAGACCTTTGCGTGCGCAATGCCAACGTGCAAACCCGCACCGGACGCAAATGGAACGCAACCCAAGCTGTCGACCAGGCCATCAATCGCCTAAAGCACCGGGAGATCATCGGAGCGCACCAATGGGGGAGGGCTGGTCTCGGATGGGGGACAGCTCCAAAGATGTGGTCCAGAGCTTCAGAGAAGGAGAGGAAGGAGCTGGTGATCTCAGAAGTGGTGAAGGAGAAGGAGAATCTGTACAAGATCAAAGCAGTGTCCCAACAACAGCAAGGGAGATGGACCACCTGGGAGACTGTGGTTGACAGGGCAGTAACGTGGGCGGACATGTGGAGAATGCCTCAAGCAAGGCTTAGCTTTATCATCCGGGCCACCTATGACACACTCCCCAGTCCTCAGAACCTACACCGGTGGTACAGCTCGGAAGAAGCTTTCCTTCTCTGCGAGTCCCAGAATCCCATCCTGAAGCATATTCTGTCGGGGTGCAAGACAGCTTTGGCACAGGGCCGGTATAGATGGCGCCACGATCGGGTTCTGCGCAGGCTGGCGGAAGGTCTTGAGGCACGCAGGCTGGAAGCAAATGGGGCCAAGTCAGGTCCACCACCGAGGCAGATACACTTCGTGAGACAAGGAGACCTCATCCACAAGACCAACACAAGCCCCGCATCGCTTCTCACCCGTGGAGCGGAGTAGAAACTTGCAGTCGACATCGGTTGCCAGCTGAAGTTTCCGCAAGAGATCATAGCAACTCTGTTGCGTCCGGACCTAGTGATCTGGTCTGCCGTCACAAAGACTGTCATCATGGGAGAACTGACGATACCTTGGGAAGAAGGGATAGAAGAGGCCCATGAGAGGAAGAAGGAATGATACGCAGAGCTGGCAACCCTGTGTTCTGAAGCTGGTTGGAAGACGCACACATTCCCGGTGGAGGTTGGCTTCCGAGGTTATGCTGGAACTTCCACCCAGCGCTTCCTTTGGTCGCTCGGAATCACTGGTTCCAAGGCAAGGAAGATCACAAAAGACCTGGCAGAGGAGACGGAGCAAGGAAGTTTCTGGCTCTGGCTCCGAAGAAAGGACAAATCATGGGGAAAGGAAGGGTCCTAAGGCCGGCTGCAGGGAGAGGCAGGGAGACGTCCCTGTCGTTGCTCCACCACCCAGAGGTGTTCTGGGGTTAAAGGAGCGAAACACCTGTGAAGGGTGGCCCCCAGCTGACGACCCCGCAGCCAACCTAACGGTACCGGTGGAGGAGCTTCAAGCAGAAATGCTCAGCAGATGACTGATCTGTGCTCTAAATAAAATATCAAAAATAAATCACGTTGTCCCAGTCATTTTATAAGAAGAGGCACAAATATTTTATTTTGACTTAATGGGTGACAGTGTATTTCATTTGATGGTCCTGTTGAATGAACCCTTTAAAGGCTCATATTTATCTGAACCCACTGTTCTGAGTCTGGCCTTCAGTTCTTTGTGTATTTGGACCCGTACAGTTCAGACAGTTTGAATTTGAAAAAAACATCTTTAGATTCATGTGGACAAAAATCCAGTGGATTTCTACAACCTGTTTGAATTCCTGCTTCATTTGTTATGTTTTATAACTAGTTACAACATTTGTACAGATTGGTTTTCTTCATTTCTTTCATTATTGTGCTTAATTTTTTTCGGTTTTCTCAATTTTTTGTTATTATTTTGCTCAATCTTTGTTCGATTTGGTTCATTTTTTTGTCATTATTTTGCTCGATTTTCGTTCAGTTTTGTTCATTTTTTTATTACTTTGCTCGATTTTCATTTGGTTTTGTTCATTTTTTTGCATTATTTTGCTTAATTTTTTTGGTTTTCACAATTTTTTTCATTATTTTGCTCAATCTTTTTTTCGGTTTTGTTCATTCTTTTCATTATTTTGCTCAATTTGTGCTCAGTTTTGCAATTTTTTTTATTACTTTGCTCGATTTTCATTTGGTTTTGTTCATTTTTTTTCATTATTTTGCTTAATTTTTTTGGTTTTCTAAATTTTTTTCTATTATTTTGCTCAATCTTTTTTTGGTTTTGTTCATTTTTGTCATTATTTTGCTCGATTTTCGTTCAGTTTTGTTCATTCTTGTCATTTTGCTCAATTTTTGTTTGATTTTCTTCATTATTTTGCTCGATTTTCATTGGTTTTGTTCATTTCTTTCATTATATTTTGCTCAATTTGTTTGTGGAGTTGAATTAATGAAGAATTCAGACCTATGCAGAGCATTTACAGTTTATGGAGACCAGAGGGAAATGTGGGAAAAGGAAGAATAGCATTTAAAAAGACTCATGTCACTGTTTTAAGGACTCCCATTAGAACAGGTACATTTCTTCATGTTGTTTTTGCAATCAAAAGTGTCAGAAAATGTCTTTCTTTTTCCAATTCTTCTGCTCTTTCTTTCAGGAAGAACTTAACTTTAAGTATCTGTCCATTAATTATCATTATTATATGGAATACTTGCTTGAAATAGCGTTATAGTAAAAAATAAAACAAAAGTGGCTTAAATTTTTATCATATTGATTATGAAAACCAACTGTAAATGTTGATAATTAAACTTGCTGCGTTTATGTAAATCCCCTTTCTTGTATTTTCCATGTGTTGGTCCATTGTAGTTATTCTAGATCAGTGTGTGTACAGATTCTTTTTGTTCTTTTTGGTTCGTTGGTGTCATTTGGATCCAGTTGATAGTCTGTGTTCACTTTGGGTCTAGTTGTAGACAGAGCCGCTCATTTCACTGACAAAAACATCCATCAGCTGATTCAAATACACACACTGGATCTGTCTATGAACTGGACAGATCTGACTATAGATTTACACACATATACAAATATACAGACATTTAAAGAATATCTACAGATACAACTATCAACCAACTCTAGAAACCACAAACATACACATGGGTGTTTCTCTGAAACTGGGTTTATTTTAGTATCTGTCACTTTTCCATCTGTTTAGGCCCAATAATAAAAGGTAAATGTAGACAGATTACTCCCAGGATGGACCTAATGATGACCTCAGAGGAATGTAAATAAAATTATACGCTCATACTCTGATCCATCCCATAATTAATGAATTTATAATCAAATATTGGGTCAAAAAATAGGACCTAAATATGGACATTAAATCTCCCTAGGGGTCAGTGCATTAGATGTGTAAACATGTGTAAATGCTCTTCTATAGACTCTAAATACAGACACTGTGTTCAATATGTGGATCCTAGTGGTTTTTCTAATCCACACATGTGGGTTTGGCATCAGTCTCAGTCTCATTCCAGGTTTGGTGTGGAACCCATCGTGTCCAGCGGTGTTACATACGGAACCTGAACATTTAAACACTAATAAATCGTCAATAAGTTTACAACAGTGGTCATTTTTGTCAAACACTCTGCCTTGAATATTTACTTCAATTCCCAAAATGCACCTGTGACAGAATAAAAAGATATTCAAAAAAATAGTAGTGTGTAAATTTGGTGTCCTTTTGACTGTGTTACATGCGGACTTATGTATTAAATAAAATGTAAAATAATATAAAAATGAGTAGTTTCTCTTTTATCTCAGTAAATATTTATTTTTCAAACAGACCCAAACTGCCTCAGAACATTCGTCTGCATCTGGTTTGAATTCTTAGCCTCTGTCCTGTTTTTAGGACCAGTTTCAGAGAAGAACCCAGATAAAAACAGAGGAAGAAAGGAGAAAAACAATAGCGACACACATCCAAACCCACTAGTAGGACACTCCAAAACAGCACTATCACTATTATATACAACTATTTACGAGAATTCAAGCCTAAAACGCTGATAAAAGTCATAAACATCTTCCATCTGTCCTTCATCGATAACGGAGGCCGACTTGTGTGGAAAGTTTGACTAAATCTAAAACCAAAGGTCTTATCAGAGTCCTGCACCTTCACATGTCACACAAACACCATGTGATCTGGTTTCTTCTGCCACGTCTTCGATGTTCTGATAAAAGTCTGAAGTAAAAAGAGGGTGAGGCTGGTTTAACGCTGCAGACGTCCACAGATACCGGACCGACGGTGAGTATTCAACTCCACATCATCATTCTATTATCAGTCAAACACAGTATGTCGACTCACTGATGCTGTTTTCATGTTCCTGTAACGTTTCAGAAACTGTTTTACCAGAACTTACGATGTTTTACCAAACACTAAAACTGAACGTATTTTATAGCAGCACGACACTGTTTGAAAATGGTGAATGTGTCGTCAAATTTTCCATCGTCCTTTCATTTTTTTTAGTTTTTACTTGTTTGCTCGCTTGTCTGTTTGGTTTGATGATGCCTATGTCATCATTATGTGTATTTTGAAATTTTTAATTTAGAGCAAACGAGTGCTGTATTAATGTGTGTTTGTCTCGTTTCTGTCACCTGCCTCTGACCGCAGAAGAAAATGAATTATTTTTATTAATTCGGGCACATTTACATGGGTGTAGTGTTCATAAATATGCATGGTCCCTATTAAATAAACCACTAAATACAAATAAATACAAACTCTGGGCTTTTTACTCATTTTTTAGACCAAATAATACAGGACTATTTTTGTCTAGTTTCAGTCGATGAAAACTGATGACTTTTTAGTTTTGTTTTAGTCGATGAAAACAGTATTTTAGTCTTTTTAGTCGTGCAGTTCTATGTAATCTGGTCAGTATAGTCTGGACTGAACCAACATTTTCTTAGACTTAAACCCATTTTAATTTAAACAGGGTAAACGGGGGGGGGGGGGGGGGGGGGGGCTGTACACTGGAGCCCATATTTCTGTCTGAACCCGAATCAGGACTTTGTGCACTTACAGGTCTGTAGATCGAAAACCAAAAGTTTACAATTTACATGTGAATTCGTCTTTGAAAGAAAGAGTTTTCCAACTATTTGAAGTTCAATTATTGCTGAACTCCAAGAAATGTGAGAGTTATAAAGAGTTGTTTGTAGACTTTCCAAAAACTCCAATCAGTCTCCCCACTCTGAGAGCTAGTGCGTAGAGCAGGGCTGTCAAACATGAGTCCCAGGGCCCAATGTGTCCCCCCAAAGGTTCCAATCCGACCCCTGGGATGAATTTACAAAGTGTAAAAATTCCACAGTCTAAGCTGTGGAACTCATTTTAGTTCAGGTTCCACATACAGACCAATCTGATCTACAGTCAAATAATAGTGAAAAAATACTAAAAATATAATGACTCCATATATATATATATATATATATATATATATATATATATATATGTATATATATATATATATATATATATATATATATATATATATATATATATATATACATATATACACAGGGTGGGGAAGCCAAATGTACACTGAACATTTAGTTGTTTTTTCTCAGCAGACACTACGTCAGTGGTTTTGAACCCAAACATATACTGATGTCATAATCATACCTAACACTATTATCCATACCTTTTCACAAACTTTTGCCCATATGAGTAATCAGGAAAGCAAACGTCAAAGAGTGTGTGATTTGCTGAATGCACTCGTCACACCAAAGGAGATTTCAAAAATAGTTGGAGTGTCCATAAAGACTGTTTATAATGGAAAGAAGAGAATGACTATGAGCAAAACTATTACCAGAAAGTCTGGAAGATACTATTAAAGAAGAATGGGAGAAGTTGTCACCCCAATATTTGAGGAACACTTGCACAAGTTTCAGGAAGCATGTGAAGGCAGTTATTGAGAAAGAAGGAGGACACATAGAATAAAAACATTTTCTATTATGGACATTTTCTTGTGGCAAATAAATTCTCATGACTTTCAATAAATTTGTTTGCATTTGTTTCGGATGCCTCCTGGACGCCTCCCTGGGGAGGTGTTCCGGGCATGTCCCACCGGGAGGAGACCTCGGGGAAGACCCAGGACACGTTGGAGAGACTATGTCTCTTGGCTGGCCTGGGAACGCCTCGGGGTCCCCCCGGAAGAGCTGGAGGAGGTGTCGGGGGAGAGGGAAGTCTGGGCATCCCTGGTTAGACTGTTACCCCCGCGACCCGGCCCCGGATAAGCGGTGGATAATGGATGGATGGATGGACTTTCAATAAACTAATTGGTCATACACTGTCTTTCAATCCCTGCCTCAAAATATTGTACATTTTGCTTCCCCACCCTGTATATATATATATATATATATATATATATATATATATATATATATATATATATATGTGTGTGTATATATCTATATCTATATATATATATATATATATATATATATATAGATAGATAGATAGATAGATATGTTTTTTTAATTTATGTATTTATTTTTTTTGATTTGGTGTGAAAAAAAATGACATTAGGCCTACAAATAATGACAACTTCAATTTTTTCTTTGTTTTAGAGCAAAAAAATAACATTAAATTCTGAAAATATTTCCATTTCCAAACTCTCCTGTACCAATAAATGTGAATAACCTGAACAAATATGAACCTGAAATGTCTGTATTAAATTCAGTCCAGTTTGAACTCTTTTCTTCCTGTTCCTCAGTGTTTAGTGTCTTTGGAGATCTGATCCAGAATGCACATGGACTAATGAGAAGTGGAGGAAGAAGACTGAGAAAATTGCACTGATTTATCTGAAGAAATTTCAGTTTTTTCAGGTTATTCACATTGTTTTAATTTGGACAGTTTATGAAAATGAGTATTTTCATAATTTAATGGGTTTTTTTTGCACTAAAACAAAGACAAAAATTGTCAGTTGTCATTATTTATCGGTTATTCTGTTCTTATTTGACTGGTCCGACCCACTGCAGATCAAATCAGGCTGAATGTGGAACCTGAAAGAACAGGAGTTTGAGAACCCTGGTGTAGAGGGTTTCAGCCAATCAGCTGTCAGCATTCTGTTCTGTTCCTGTGTGTGTATGTGGTTTGGTCGATGGCGGTGTGTGTGTGAAAATCGTACGTGACATCGGTACCAAACTTCACACACACATTCTTTGTGCCGAGTCGCACATTTTTCGTAGAAGCGTCATAATTGTAGGTTCAACGGTGTGGGATTGGTAGAAATTCAAAAACGGTCCTGTTCATTTCAGAAGCACAAATTCAGCCACTTTTTCACAATTTTAAGGAAATCTGCACACCTGACCGTTCACAGAAGTCAAAGCCCATCTGTCTGAACCAGGCTCAGGCACATTTTTATAATAACATGTTTGGGTCTCATTTCCAAAGTCATTTCTGCTTGGTATTTCAGCGTCAGAGGGAGGAGCTTCACCGTTTGACTGAACACTAGTAGAAAAGTGCTCAGGTTTGTGTTGGTACGCCTCAACATGTCCACTGATCCTGAGGCCGGACCACAACCCCATCCAGATGTGAGACGGAGCCCAGAAATCCAAGAGGAAAGTGAAGATCCAGGTGAAGTGTGTGAGAGAGCACAACTGAAGGGTACGTACCCGTCAGCTGCACAACAAACTGCACAGTCACTGAACGCTGTCATATTCTGAAGAGGCTGGAGGAGCCCCAATATACAGACACATACAAAGACTGAAAGGCTTGGTTTAAATCAGTCTGTTTCCATGTGAAGGAGGGCGTGTTGTGATTGGTCGTCCAGTCGTCAGGAGAAGCCGGTGCTGCAGCGTTCCTGCACTGATTCAACATCTGCTGATGGTTCTGTTGGGTCTGGTTCTGGGTGGACTCTCCGCACAATGTAAACCTCTGCTCTGACTCACAAACGCAACATGGCACATATTAAACACCACCGTAAATATAAATACAACTGTAAATGAACTAAACACCACCGTAAATGACCTAAACAAAACTGAGATTGCTGAGGTTTGATAATATTTTCTATACATGTTGATTTCTCTCTGTTTTTCTTTGGTTTCCAGATATTTTTGTCACTGTGGAAAGAGAAAACCTGCTGCTGAAAAAACAGCAGTTCCAGAACATCATGAATGAAGCGATCCACACCATGACTGAAGTGAAAAACATTATAAATAAAGTGATCAACACCACGACTGAAGTGAAAAAATCCATAAATAAAGTGATCAACATCCTAAAAGAAGTGAACAACAACATAAATGAACCGAACAACATCACAGATGAAGTGGAAAATATCATAAATGAACTGAACACCATTACTGAGCTAAGTACGAAGTATAATCAACTCAACATCACTATGAAGGAGAGGGACGAAACTATTGAGAGTCTGAGACAGCCATTGAGAGCAGCTTGTAAATGCCCAATGTAGAAAGAAAAATGTAGACAAACTGAACCTAAAAGTATCATCATGTTGTTTTAGTGTTAAATCAAGGTTGTCTGGTTCGTCTTATCATGTGATTTTTAACATATTCTGGATGGGTGGGTAGGTAGGTAGGTAGGTAGGTAGGTAGGTAGGTAGGTAGATAGATAGATAGATAGATAGATAGATAGATAGATAGATAGATAGATAGATAGATAGATAGATAGATAGATAGATAGATAGATAGACAGACAGACAGACAGACAGACAGACAGACAGACAGACAGACAGACAGACAGACAGACAGACAGACAGACAGACAGACAGACAGACAGACAGACAGACAGACAGTTATCAGCGTCACCATGCAGCCATTTGGAAAAACAGTGACTGGAAGAATCTGCAGAAATAGTTCAATACTTTGTCTTTTTCTTGTGTATTTTTGTGTATTTTTACTTGTACTCATACGACTGTTGGGGCTGTTTTTACATTTTCTCTGTATTTTTGTTTTTAACCAACAGTGTTTTCTTTTTATTTGTCTGTGTTCATGATTTCTTTGTGGGATTCTGTTTTTTTTTTGCCTGATGCACGTCCATCCTCGTAAATCAAACAATTCAACTTCTTTCCAGTTCTCCTTCAACAGAACGTTCTTTTTTTGCTCTTTGTCCTCAGTCATTGTAGAGCAGACAGAGGTTTAGAAAAATAACAAAGATTATGTGAAGAATTAACAAATGAGGAGAATCACAACAGACAAAAACAGCAGAAAATGGTTCACGGCCTGGATGCAGAGGCTGTGCCGTCCTGTCGAGCCAGAACACCGGACGCCGGAGCCACGCCCGAGGATAGGCGCACAGTTCGGGCTCTGCGTCCGGCCCCAGACGGCCCTCGAGCTCGAACCACGACCTAAGAACCACAATACGTCCCCAACTGTGGATAACCTGTACCGCTGCATCCCTGTTGTTCACCGCTCTTAATAGTTCCAGGTAATATCCAGGGTCCAACAGGTGAGCGTAGGTCTGCTACCATACTGCTACTCTGTCTCTGGGCACTGAGTTCCTTATAGATTTCTCTCTTATTTGCGAGAATTCAAGCCTAAAACACTGATAAAAGTAACAAACATCTCCCATCTGTCTCTCATCGATAACAAAGGGCCAACTTGTGTGGAAAGTTTGACGACAGATTTACACACATATACAAATATACAGACATTTAGAGGACATCTACAGATACAACTATCAATCAACTCTAGAAACCACAAACATACACATGGGTTCTTCTGTGAAACTGGGTTTATTTTAGTACCTGTCACTTTTCCATCTGTTTAGACCCAATAATAAAAGGTACATGTAGACATACCCCCCCCCCCCCCCCAGGATGAACCTAATGATGACCTCAGAGAAATGTAAATAAAATTATCCTCTTGCTCTGATCCATCCCATAATTAATGAATTTATAATCAAATATTGGGTCCAAAAAAAGGACCCAAATATGGACATTAAATCTCCCTAGGTGTCAGTGCATTAGATGTGTAAACATGTGTAAATGCTCTTCTATAGACTCTAAATACAGACGCTGTGTTCAATATGTGGATCCTGGTGGTTTTTCTAATCCACACATGTGGGTTTGGCATCAGTCTCAGTCGCATTCCAGGTTTGGTGTGGAACCCATCGTGTCCACTGGTGTTACATACAGAACCTGAACATTTAAACACTAATAAATCGTCAATGGTTTGACAAAAGTGGTCATTTTTGTCAAACACTCTGCCTTGAATATTTACTACGATTCCCAAAATGCACCTGTGAGAGAATAAAAGATATTCGAAAAAATAGTAGTGTGTAAATTTTGTGTCCTTTTGACCGTTACATGCAGATTTATGTAGAAAATTTATGTAAAAATAATATAAAATGTGTTTTATCTGAAAAATAGTTTCCCAAACCTGCCTCAGAACATTCGTCTGCATCTGGTTTGAATTTTTAGCCTCTGTCCTGTTTTTAGGACCAGTTTCAGAGAAGAACCCAGATAAAAAAAGAGGAAGAAAGGAGAAAAACAACAGCCAAACTCGTCCAAACCCACTAGTAGGACACTCCAAAACAGCACTATCACTATTATATCCAATAGTATATAATAGTAAATAATTGTAAATAATTGTATATATGAGAATTCAAGCCTAAAACGCTGATAAAAGTCATAAACATCTTCCATCTGTCCTTCATCGATAACGGAGGCCGACTTGTGTGGAAAGTTTGACTAAATCTAAAACCACAGATCCTATCAGAGTCCTGCGCCTTCACATGTCACACAAACACCATCTGATCTGGTTTCTTCTGCCACGTCTTCGATGTTCTGATAAAAGTCTGAAGTAAAAAGAGGGTGAGGCTGGTTTAACGCTGCAGACGTCCACAGATACCGGACCGACGGTGAGTATTCAACTCCACATCATCATTCTATTATCAGTCAAACACAGTATGTCGACTCACTGATGCTGTTTTCATGTTCCTGTAACGTTTCAGAAACTGTTTTACCAGAACTTACGATGTTTTACCAAACACTAAAACTGAACGTATTTTATAGCAGCACGACACTGTTTGAAAATGGTGAATGTGTCGTCAAATTTTCCATCGTCCTTCTTAAAAAATGCGAAGTATCTCGTGCGTCTCCTCTTCAGTCGTCGTCTCCTTCCCTTCACTGTTTATTAACAAACTGACTTCAGATACTGATGGTGCGTTCAAGGCACCTGGGAAACACGGGCGCAGAGGAGATCGACTGTGTAATAAGCAATGTGACCGTGGGTTTTACCGACGCAGACAAGCTAATAAAGATACTTTTACTGTTGTTTTTGTCAGTTTAAAGTACGTCTGCGGGTCAAACTCTCACTGCAGTTTATATTAGTTTGAGTCACCTTCACAGCTTTTTAGTTTTCTTTTTTTTAGTTTTTTAGTTTTTACTTGTTTGCTCGCTTGTCTGTTTGGTTTGATGATGCCTATGTCATCATTATGTGTATTTTGAAATTTTTAATTTAGAGCAAACGAGTGCTGTATTAATGTGTGTTTTATGTCTCGTTTCTGTCACCTGCCTCTGACCGCAGAAGAAAATGAATTATTTTTACTAATTCGGGCACATTTACATGGGTGTAGTGTTCATAAATATGCATGGTCCCTATTAAATAAACCACTAAATACAAATAAATACAAACTCTGGGCTTTTTACTCGTTTTTTAGACCAAATAATACAGGACTATTTTTGTCTAGTTTCAGTCGAAGAAAACTGATGACTTTTTAGTTTTGTTTCAGTCGATGAAAACAGTATTTTAGTCTTTCAATTATTGCTGAACTCCAAGAAATGTGAGAGTTATAAAGAGTTGTTTGTAGACTTTCCAAAAAACTCCAATCAGTCTCCCCACTCTGAGAGCTAGTGCGTAGAGCAGGGCTGTCAAACATGAGTCCCAGGGCCCAATGTGTCCCCCCAAAGGTTCCAATCCGACCCTGGGATGAATTTACAAAGTGTAAAAATTCCACAGTCTAAGCTGTGGAACTCATTTTAGTTCAGGTTCCACATACAGACCAATCTGATCTACAGTCAAATAATAGTGAAAAAATACTAAAAATATAACGACTCCATTTGTTTTTTTGTTTTTTTTTATTTGATGTGAAAAAAAAATGACATTATGCGTGACATCGGTACCAAACTTCACACACACATTCTTTGTGCCGAGTCGCACATTTTTCGTAGAAGCGTCATAATTGTAGGTTCAACGGTGTGGGATTGGTAGAAATTCAAAAACGGTCCTGTTCATTTCAGAAGCACAAATTCAGCCACTTTTCACAATTTTAAGGAAATCTGCACACCTGACCGTTCAC
>NW_021941436.1:0-54096 GCF_902148855.1 Sphaeramia orbicularis | reverse complement strand
ACAAAATACAAAATAAATATAAAAGACAAATACAGACAATGTAAGCAGAGTACAGGACTGAGCGAGGGTAAATGTACACAAAATACACAATAAATATAAAAGACAAATACAGACAATGTAAGCAGAGTCCAGGACTGAGCGAGGGTAAATGTACACAAAATACACAATAAATATAAAAGACAAATACAGACAATGTAAGCAGAGTACAGGACTGAGCGAGGGAAAATGTACACAAAATACAAAATAAATATAAAAGACAAATACAGACAATGTAAGCAGAGTACAGGACTGAGCGAGGGTAAATGTACACAAAACACACAATAAATATAATAGACAAACACAGACAATGTAAGCAGAGTCCAGGACTGAGCGAGGGTAAATGTACACAAAATACACAATAAATATAAAAGACAAATACAGACAATGTAAGCAGAGTACAGGACTGAGCGAGGGTAAATGTACACAAAACACACAATAAATATAAAAGACAAACACAGACAATGTAAGCAGAGTACAGGACTGAGCGAGGGTAAATGTACACAAAATACACAATAAATATAAAAGACAAACACAGACAATGTAAGCAGAGTACAGGACTGAGCGAGGGAAAATGTACACAAAATACAAAATAAATATAAAAGACAAATACAGACAATGTAAGCAGAGTACAGGACTGAGCGAGGGTAAATGTACACAAAATACAAAATAAATATAAAAGACAAACACAGACAATGTAAGCAGAGTACAGGACTGAGCGAGGGTAAATGTGCACGAATACATCTGACACGTACAACAGGAAGTCAGGAGTTAGAGCAAAGGTAAATATTCACAAAATATATGCAGACAAAACAAAAAGCACAATGTGAAACATGAAGCATAGAATAAAAACACATGTAAAATACACACCAAATACACACCACACTGGGGACACAAACACCAGCCGTGTACGGCCTTGATTTGTCTGAATATTGTGTTTCCTGTCAGAGCTGGCATTGGAGGAGATCTGCCGCTCAGAGGGCGACGACGCCGACGACATGGACACAGACCCCGGCTCCTGATTGGCTGCCGACAGACGGGGGAGGCGGGGCGTGCAAAGTCAGCAGGTCACATGATGTTTGTGACGGATTCAACAATAAAAACTAAAAGAAGAGTGAAGCCGTCATAGCGCTCTGTCCAACACTTCCAGACTCAGACTGTTATGAAGACGGCGGCGTAACGTGAAGTATTGAAAGGTTTGTGTGTGCGGTGAAACCACCACCTGAACATCAGCTCTGGAGTCGGACCGAACACATCTGATAGAAGTGTGGTAATGACACAAATGGGCTCAGAAGGAACGCGTTAGCATTCTATAAAAACCAACTATTCACCCAAATAATATGAACAGGACCTGAGCACAGCTTTCATTTTATTTCCAGCTTTTTCAGGTAAAATAGAGACACGGCAATGAAGGAGGAATTATAGCAAAGGAAGTAGAATAGTTTATTTTTTATAAAATGTGTCTGATTGTAATAATACGATGTCTCCTAAACATAAATAAATGGTTTGGTCCAGATCAGGGTCAAACGTCTGGATTACTCATACTCATAGTGATTAAAGATCCATGCATGAATACATACATACATGCACACATATATACAGACATGAATCCATACGTATATATATCATACACCTGTAGATACATACATACATACATACATACATACACATACATACATACATACATGTATAGGCTAAAATGTGCTCACAGCTCTTCTGTGTGTCTGTTCATATTAAATCAGTCTCAGTGAATCCAAAGGAACTCTGTGTTGGTAAATGACAGTTGTTCAAATGGACAGGATTTCAGTTCTGTTCAACATGTTGATGCTCATATGAACTATGTTTTCAGCTCCAAAATGAACCATTTCAGCACAATTAATGCTATATTTTCATGTCACAAATGGACAAGTTCTATTTGAACTGAGCTGAAAAACAAATCTTCTCTTCTTTTGGATTCCCCAGTTTTTCTTCCCAGATTCTCTCCTCCATATCACATGTTTTATTTGTACAGGTTCAATCTGGAGTATGGTGCTGATCCATCCTGCTTCTGTTCCACCAATACATACATGAAGAATGGCACACAGCACTGTTTACAGCAACACTTTTACAATAAGAAGCATTTTTAGACACAAAGAACAATTCTAGATTGTTCTTTCCTCTTTAGTCTGATGCTAAACTATCCAATAAATAATAGTGCTCCTAGTTTTTGCACAGGGATCATTAGTGTAAACGCTGACATGGCTGCAGAGCATCAGTATGATGGGATCCACAACAACCATGTCACATCCGTCCACTGACACATTTAGTGTTTTTGTGTCAGCTGGGATTGTTTTAGATCCACAATACCAACATTTATGAAGAAGAGCACAATTAGCAATAGGAAGTCTAGAAGTTTATTCCTAATAAAGTACTGGGACTGACCAGAGCATCATGGGTAATGTCACGTCCGTCCACCAGCAAAAGTTTTCACATCCACGTGCTATTCCAAATCCAATATTTATGAAAATAGAGCTTCCACTGTCAGAGAATATCAGTAGTCTGTGCACAAATGGATTAGCATTATTTACACACACTTCTGTGACTGTAGGACAACTGTTCTGGACACAAATGGACACTCATTTGACCCCTGAAGGACATTTTAGCCGACATGACAACAAATGTCTGTGTTCAATAAATCAAAAACAAATAATAAACCATTATGAAACCATTCAGCTTTAAAAATTGAATTCAACCGATAGTTTTGCTGCTGAAGTGTTCAACAAAAACTAAAAATACACCTTGCCTCCCCATCAGGGGGCGGGGCCATGAGTGCTTCCCCGTCGGGGGGCGGGGCATTGACTCCTCCTCTTCCGGTTGTCCAAACTGCTGGAGCTTCCTCTTAAACTGATCCTGAATCCGCCTGTCCTACCCCGGTAACACCAGACCGGTTCCAGGGCTGGTTCGGAGCCAGTGTTTGACTCAGCACCAGTTCTTTGTTTTTCCAACCACCGGACAAACCGGTTCCGAACGAGCTGGGTTTAACGGGACCGGTGGGCGGGAGTTACCGACCCAAACAGGAACAGCCAAACTATGGACCGCCATTTTTAAAACTACAAAACAGCGCGTTTTTAGTTTTTTTTTTTTACAGACACAATCATGGACGTCAAACCCAAACAGACCTGGAGTGAAGAGGAGACCCGCTGTTTCCTGACACTGTGGGCTTCATCCGAAGTCCAGGACCAGCTGGACGGAGCCTCTCGAACCAAGCCGGTGTTCGAAAAAATCCAAAGCGGGATGGCCGTGGCCGGGTACGAGCGGAGCCTGGAGCAGCTCATCAACAAACTGAAGAAGTTAAAGAGGGACTACCGGAACCAGAAGAGACTGTTTGGAAGCAGCGGACGGCCCCATGGACCCTCATACTTTGACCTGATGGACTCGGTTTTAGGGGACAGGCCGGCGAACCAGACCACCGAACCGGACCAGACCACCGGACTGAACCTGGCTACAGCAACCACCGACCTGCGGCTTCTGATTGTGGACGACTTCGTTGTTCGATCAAATGGAAGCGGTACTGGTGAGTGTTATCTGTCAGACGCATGTTTACCAGCTCACAGAAGCTCCACTGGAGATGAAAACCAGCTACTAACGTGACGGACGTGGAAACGCTAGCTAGTGCTATGCTAACAACAAGCTAACAGTGACATGTGCCAGAGTTGTGCTGAATTCTACTCCCTGCCGAAAACTGCTCCCCCTTCCCAAATCAGCCATGAAGAGGACAGAGGCCACCAAATTCACCCTGTCACACCACAATAAGTCCAAATGTGAGCTGCTGAAGTCCTTTCACTCCAGTAGCTTCTCAAGCTTGTTGTAAAGGGGACAGTTTTTGGTAACATCTGCTGCCGAATTCTGCTCCCTGCCGAAAACTGCATCCCCAGCCACGAGTGATGGAGTTTTCAGCAGTGTCTGCTTTTACTGTTACATATTTTGTGTGTTATGTATCTCAGATTTAACTTTAGAAAGTTTTATATACCTTACACTTTGCACATTCTTTAATATTAACCAGATTAAAAAAACATAACTGCAATATCTTAAAATATTATTCATTAGATCACTTAAATAACTGTTACACTTACATCACCAATTCACTTTCGATCACTGCTACACTTTATTTTTCAGTGTTTCACTTTCTATCACTGCCCTGAAATGTGTAAATACAACCAGAAGTCTTTATTTACAGTATTGTACAGGAAGCTCTTTTAGAGGTAGTTCTTTAGCAGGTGTCTTTTCCAGTATATATACTAACCTTAATGTTAACCCACTGTTGTATTGTGTTTTTGGTCTGTTTTTTGTCGTCTTGTGCTGTATGTAAAGCTGCTGAATGCTTGAATTTCCCTCGGGGTTAATAAAGTTATCCATACATCCATCCATACATACATACATGAACATTTAGTTGTTTTTTCTCAGCAGGCACTACATGAATTGTTTTGAACCCAAACATATACTGATGTCATAATCATACCTAACACTATTATCCATACCTTTTCAGAAACTTTTGCCCATATGAGTAATCAGAAAAGCAAACGTCAAAGAGTGTGTGATTTGCTGAATGCACTCGTCACACCAAAGGAGATTTCAAAAATAGTTGGAGTGTCCATAAAGACTGTTTATAATGGAAAGAAGAGAATGACTATGAGCAAAACTATTACCAGAAAGTCTGGAAGATACTATTAAAGAAGAATGGGAGAAGTTGTCACCCCAATATTTGAGGAACACTTGTGCAAGTTTCAGGAAGTGTGTGAAGGCAGTTATTGAGAAAGAAGGAGGACACATAGAATAAAAACATTTTCTATTATGGACATTTTCTTGTGGCAAATAAATTCTCATGACTTTCAATAAACTAATTGGTCATACACTGTCTTTCAATCCCTGCCTCAAAATATTGTACATTTTGCTTCCCCACCCTCTGTGTGTGTGTGTGTGTATATAATATATATATGTATATATAATACACATACATTGATATATGATGGTGTTAAGAGGTTGAATAATTCACAATTAATTTCATACCCTCCAGTCAGAAAGGAGAAAAAGTTGTGCCAGGGTGAATTTGGTGCACAGTGTCCTCTCCATGGCTGATTTAAGAAGGGGGAGCAGTTTTCAGCAGGGAGTAGAATTCAGCACAACATCCATACGCAGAACTGTTTCCCCTGGCTGCATGAGCATAATATCTACTTGTTATCTCATGATTATGAATGACTATGTTTGTTTTTGTTTTTTACCAGGGGTGGAAACGGACTTCCATACATAGAAGCCTGTTTCTGCCACTGGAAAAAAAAATCCCCATGGTAAATGATAATTATGAGATTAAACAATAGAAATTTTGAGATAAAATGTCAGTTATTAGATAAAAAGTAGAAATGATGAGGTTAAAAAAAACTGAGACAAAAAGTCGTAATTATGAGAAAGTCAAAATTAGGAGATAGATCAAAATTAGAAGATTAAAAAGTCGAAATTATGAGATGAAAAGTCAAAATGATGAGCTAACAAGTCCTAATTATGAGATAAAAAGTTTAAATTATGAGATGAAAAGTTGAAATGATGCTCCTGGGGCCAGGGGAAACAGTTCTGAGCAGGGATCCGTACCTTGGCACAACACCCTGAGTGGTGGTGGTGTCTCCAAAACAATGTTTCTTCAGTGGGTTCATAAAAGGCAGGATTGGCCTGAGTAGTGAACTGAACCGTGTTCCAGTAGACAGGGTTCTGGTTCTAACAGTAGTGAACTGAACCGTGTTCCAGTAGACAGGGTTCTGGTTCTAACAGTAGTGAACTGACCCGTGTTCCAGTAGACAGGGTTCTGGTTCTAACAGTTAACTGAACCGTGTTCCAGTAGACAGGGTTCTGGTTCTAACAGTAGTGAACTGAACTGTGTTCCAGTAGACAGGGTTCTGGTTCTAACAGTTAACTGAACCGTGTTCCAGTAGACAGGGTTCTGGTTCTAACAGTAGTGAACTGAACTGTGTTCCAGTAGACAGGGTTCTGGTTCTAACAGTAGTGAACTGAACCGTGTTCCAGTAGACAGGGTTCTGGTTCTAACAGTTAACTGAACTGTGTTCCAGTAGACAGGGTTCTGGTTCTAACAGTAGTGAACTGAACCGTGTTCCAGTAGACAGGGTTCTGGTTCTAACAGTAGTGAACTGAACCGTGTTCCAGTAGACAGGGTTCTGGTTCTAACAGTAGTGAACTGAACCGTGTTCCAGTAGACAGGGTTCTGGTTCTAACAGTTAACTGAACCGTGTTCCAGTAGACAGGGTTCTGGTTCTAACAGTAGTGAACTGAACTGTGTTCCAGTAGACAGGGTTCTGGTTCTAACAGTTAACTGAACCGTGTTCCAGTAGACAGGGTTCTGGTTCTAACAGTAGTGAACTGAACTGTGTTCCAGTAGACAGGGTTCTGGTTCTAACAGTAGTGAACTGAACCGTGTTCCAGTAGACAGGGTTCTGGTTCTAACAGTAGTGAACTGAACTGTGTACCAGTAGACAGGGTTCTGGTTCTAACAGTAGTGAACTGAACCGTGTTCCAGTAGACAGGGTTCTGGTTCTAACAGTTAACTGAACTGTGTTCCAGTAGACAGGGTTCTGGTTCTAACAGTAGTGAACTGAACCGTGTTCCAGTAGACAGGGTTCTGGTTCTAACAGTAGTGAACTGAACCGTGTTCCAGTAGACAGGGTTCTGGTTCTAACAGTAGTGAACTGAACTGTGTTCCAGTAGACAGGGTTCTGGTTCTAACAGTAGTGAACTGAACCGTGTTCCAGTAGACAGGGTTCTGGTTCTAACAGTTAACTGAACTGTGTTCCAGTAGACAGGGTTCTGGTTCTAACAGTAGTGAACTGAACCGTGTTCCAGTAGACAAGGTTCTGGTTCTAACAGTGAACTGAACCGTGTTCCAGTAGACAGGGTTCTGGTTCTAACAGTGAACTGAACTGTGTTCCAGTAGACAGGGTTCTGGTTCTAACAGTAGTGAACTGAACCGTGTTCCAGTAGACAGGGTTCTGGTTCTAACAGGAGTGAACTGAACTGTGTTCCAGTAGACAGGGTTCTGGTTCTAACAGTAGTGAACTGAACCGTGTTCCAGTAGACAGGGTTCTGGTTCTAACAGTTAACTGAACCGTGTTCCAGTAGACAGGGTTCTGGTTCTAACAGTTAACTGAACCGTGTTCCAGTAGACAGGGTTCTGGTTCTAACAGTAGTGAACTGAACCGTGTTCCAGTAGACAGGGTTCTGGTTCTAACAGTTAACTGAACCGTGTTCCAGTAGACAGGGTTCTGGTTCTAACAGTAGTGAACTGAACTGTGTTCCAGTAGACAGGGTTCTGGTTCTAACAGTGAACTGAACCGTGTTCCAGTAGACAGGGTTCTGGTTCTAACAGTAGTGAACTGAACTGTGTTCCAGTAGACAGGGTTCTGGTTCTAACAGTAGTGAACTGAACCGTGTTCCAGTAGACAGGGTTCTGGTTCTAACAGTAGTGAACTGAACTGTGTTCCAGTAGACAGGGTTCTGGTTCTAACAGTAGTGAACTGAACCGTGTTCCAGTAGACAGGGTTCTGGTTCTAACAGTTAACTGAACTGTGTTCCAGTAGACAGGGTTCTGGTTCTAACAGTAGTGAACTGAACCGTGTTCCAGTAGACAGGGTTCTGGTTCTAACAGTAGTGAACTGAACCGTGTTCCAGTAGACAGGGTTCTGGTTCTAACAGTAGTGAACTGAACCGTGTTCCAGTAGACAGGGTTCTGGTTCTAACAGTGAACTGAACCGTGTTCCAGTAGACAGGGTTCTGGTTCTAACAGTAGTGAACTGAACTGTGTTCCAGTAGACAGGGTTCTGGTTCTAACGGTAGTGAACTGAACCGTGTTCCAGTAGACAGGGTTCTGGTTCTAACAGTTAACTGAACTGTGTTCCAGTAGACAGGGTTCTGGTTCTAACAGTAGTGAACTGAACCGTGTTCCAGTAGACAGGGTTCTGGTTCTAACAGTGAACTGAACCATGTTCCAGTAGACAGGGTTCTGGTTCTAACAGTGAACTGAACTGTGTTCCAGTAGACAGGGTTCTGGTTCTAACAGTTAACTGAACCGTGTTCCAGTAGACAGGGTTCTGGTTCTAACAGTTAACTGAACCGTGTTCCAGTAGACAGGGTTCTGGTTCTAACAGTAGTGAACTGAACTGTGTTCCAGTAGACAGGGTTCTGGTTCTAACAGTAGTGAACTGAACCGTGTTCCAGTAGACAGGGTTCTGGTTCTAACAGTGAACTGAACCGTGTTCCAGTAGACAGGGTTCTGGTT
This sequence comes from Sphaeramia orbicularis, assembly GCF_902148855.1. Taxonomy (NCBI): domain Eukaryota; kingdom Metazoa; phylum Chordata; class Actinopteri; order Kurtiformes; family Apogonidae; genus Sphaeramia; species Sphaeramia orbicularis. Next base: position 45,746 of record NW_021941436.1, on the reverse strand, counting down.
CTAACAGTAGTGAACTGAACCGTGTTCCAGTAGACAGGGTTCTGGTTCTAACAGTGAACTGAACCGTGTTCCAGTAGACAGGGTTCTGGTTCTAACAGTTAACTGAACCGTGTTCCAGTAGACAGGGTTCTGGTTCTAACAGTTAACTGAACCGTGTTCCAGTAGACAGGGTTCTGGTTCTAACAGTAGTGAACTGAACCGTGTTCCAGTAGACAGGGTTCTGGTTCTAACAGTTAACTGAACTGTGTTCCAGTAGACAGGGTTCTGGTTCTAACAGTAGTGAACTGAACCGTGTTCCAGTAGACAGGGTTCTGGTTCTAACAGTGAACTGAACCGTGTTCCAGTAGACAGGGTTCTGGTTCTAACAGTAGTGAACTGAACCGTGTTCCAGTAGACAGGGTTCTGGTTCTAACAGTAGTGAACTGAACCGTGTTCCAGTAGACAGGGTTCTGGTTCTAACAGTTAACTGAACCGTGTTCCAGTAGACAGGGTTCTGGTTCTAACAGTTAACTGAACCGTGTTCCAGTAGACAGGGTTCTGGTTCTAACAGTAGTGAACTGAACTGTGTTCCAGTACACAGGGTTCTGGTTCTAACAGTAGTGAACTGAACCGTGTTCCAGTAGACAGGGTTCTGGTTCTAACAGTAGTGAACTGAACTGTGTTCCAGTAGACAGGGTTCTGGTTCTAACAGTAGTGAACTGAACCGTGTTCCAGTAGACAGGGTTCTGGTTCTAACAGTAGTGAACTGAACCGTGTTCCAGTAGACAGGGTTCTGGTTCTAACAGTAGTGAACTGAACCGTGTTCCAGTAGACAGGGTTCTGGTTCTAACAGTTAACTGAACCGTGTTCCAGTAGACAGGGTTCTGGTTCTAACAGTTAACTGAACCGTGTTCCAGTAGACAGGGTTCTGGTTCTAACAGTTAACTGAACCGTGTTCCAGTAGACAGGGTTCTGGTTCTAACAGGAGTGAACTGAACTGTGTTCCAGTAGACAGGGTTCTGGTTCTAACAGTAGTGAACTGAACCGTGTTCCAGTAGACAGGGTTCTGGTTCTAACAGTTAACTGAACCACGTTCCAGTAGACAGGGTTCTGGTTCTAACAGTAGTGAACTGAACCATGTTCCAGTAGACAGGGTTCTGGTTCTAACAGTGAACTGAACTGTGTTCCAGTAGACAGGGTTCTGGTTCTAACAGTAGTGAACTGAACCGTGTTCCAGTAGACAGGGTTCTGGTTCTAACAGTTAACTGAACCGTGTTCCAGTAGACAGGGTTCTGGTTCTAACAGTAGTGAACTGAACCGTGTTCCAGTAGACAGGGTTCTGGTTCTAACAGTAGTGAACTGAACCGTGTTCCAGTAGACAGGGTTCTGGTTCTAACAGTTAACTGAACTGTGTTCCAGTAGACAGGGTTCTGGTTCTAACAGTAGTGAACTGAACCGTGTTCCAGTAGACAGGGTTCTGGTTCTAACAGTAGTGAACTGAACCACGTTCCAGTAGACAGGGTTCTGGTTCTAACAGTAGTGAACTGAACCGTGTTCCAGTAGACAGGGTTCTGGTTCTAACAGTAGTGAACTGAACCGTGTTCCAGTAGACAGGGTTCTGGTTCTAACAGTAGTGAACTGAACCGTGTTCCAGTAGACAGGGTTCTGGTTCTAACAGTTAACTGAACCGTGTTCCAGTAGACAGGGTTCTGGTTCTAACAGTTAACTGAACCGTGTTCCAGTAGACAGGGTTCTGGTTCTAACAGTAGTGAACTGAACCGTGTTCCAGTAGACAGGGTTCTGGTTCTAACAGTAGTGAACTGAACCGTGTTCCAGTAGACAGGGTTCTGGTTCTAACAGTAGTGAACTGAACCGTGTTCCAGTAGACAGGGTTCTGGTTCTAACAGTTAACTGAACCGTGTTCCAGTAGACAGGGTTCTGGTTCTAACAGTAGTGAACTGAACTGTGTTCCAGTAGACAGGGTTCTGGTTCTAACAGTTAACTGAACCGTGTTCCAGTAGACAGGGTTCTGGTTCTAACAGTAGTGAACTGAACTGTGTTCCAGTAGACAGGGTTCTGGTTCTAACAGTAGTGAACTGAACCGTGTTCCAGTAGACAGGGTTCTGGTTCTAACAGTAGTGAACTGAACTGTGTTCCAGTAGACAGGGTTCTGGTTCTAACAGTAGTGAACTGAACCGTGTTCCAGTAGACAGGGTTCTGGTTCTAACAGTTAACTGAACTGTGTTCCAGTAGACAGGGTTCTGGTTCTAACAGTAGTGAACTGAACCGTGTTCCAGTAGACAGGGTTCTGGTTCTAACAGTAGTGAACTGAACCGTGTTCCAGTAGACAGGGTTCTGGTTCTAACAGTAGTGAACTGAACTGTGTTCCAGTAGACAGGGTTCTGGTTCTAACAGTAGTGAACTGAACCGTGTTCCAGTAGACAGGGTTCTGGTTCTAACAGTTAACTGAACTGTGTTCCAGTAGACAGGGTTCTGGTTCTAACAGTAGTGAACTGAACCGTGTTCCAGTAGACAAGGTTCTGGTTCTAACAGGTGAACTGAACCGTGTTCCAGTAGACAGGGTTCTGGTTCTAACAGTGAACTGAACTGTGTTCCAGTAGACAGGGTTCTGGTTCTAACAGTATGAACTGAACCGTGTTCCAGTAGACAGGGTTCTGGTTCTAACAGTAGTGAACTGAACTGTGTTCCAGTAGACAGGGTTCTGGTTCTAACAGTGAACTGAACCGTGTTCCAGTAGACAGGGTTCTGGTTCTAACAGTAGTGAACTGAACCGTGTTCCAGTAGACAGGGTTCTGGTTCTAACAGTGAACTGAACCGTGTTCCAGTAGACAGGGTTCTGGTTCTAACAGTTAACTGAACCGTGTTCCAGTAGACAGGGTTCTGGTTCTAACAGTTAACTGAACCGTGTTCCAGTAGACAGGGTTCTGGTTCTAACAGTAGTGAACTGAACCGTGTTCCAGTAGACAGGGTTCTGGTTCTAACAGTTAACTGAACTGTGTTCCAGTAGACAGGGTTCTGGTTCTAACAGTAGTGAACTGAACCGTGTTCCAGTAGACAGGGTTCTGGTTCTAACAGTGAACTGAACCGTGTTCCAGTAGACAGGGTTCTGGTTCTAACAGTAGTGAACTGAACCGTGTTCTAGTAGACGGGGTTCTGGTTCTAACAGTAGTGAACTGAACCGTGTTCCAGTAGACAGGGTTCTGGTTCTAACAGTTAACTGAACCGTGTTCCAGTAGACAGGGTTCTGGTTCTAACAGTTAACTGAACCGTGTTCCAGTAGACAGGGTTCTGGTTCTAACAGTAGTGAACTGAACCGTGTTCCAGTAGACAGGGTTCTGGTTCTAACAGTTAACTGAACCGTGTTCCAGTAGACAGGGTTCTGGTTCTAACAGTAGTGAACTGAACCTGTGTTCCAGTAGACAGGGTTCTGGTTCTAACAGTTAACTGAACCGTGTTCCAGTAGACAGGGTTCTGGTTCTAACAGTAGTGAACTGAACCTGTGTTCCAGTAGACAGGGTTCTGGTTCTAACAGTAGTGAACTGAACCGTGTTCCAGTAGACAGGGTTCTGGTTCTAACAGTAGTGAACTGAACTGTGTTCCAGTAGACAGGGTTCTGGTTCTAACAGTAGTGAACTGAACCGTGTTCCAGTAGACAGGGTTCTGGTTCTAACAGTTAACTGAACTGTGTTCCAGTAGACAGGGTGCTGGTTCTAAACAGTAGTGAACTGAACCGTGTTCCAGTAGACAGGGTTCTGGTTCTAACAGTAGTGAACTGAACCGTGTTCCAGTAGACAGGGTTCTGGTTCTAACAGTAGTGAACTGAACCGTGTTCCAGTAGACAGGGTTCTGGTTCTAACAGTGACTGAACCGTGTTCCAGTAGACAGGGTTCTGGTTCTAACAGTAGTGAACTGAACTGTGTTCCAGTAGACAGGGTTCTGGTTCTAACAGTAGTGAACTGAACCGTGTTCCAGTAGACAGGGTTCTGGTTCTAACAGTTAACTGAACCTGTGTTCCAGTAGACAGGGTTCTGGTTCTAACAGTAGTGAACTGAACCGTGTTCCAGTAGACAGGGTTCTGGTTCTAACAGTGAACTGAAACCTGTTCCAGTAGACAGGGTTCTGGTTCTAACAGTTGAACTGAACTGTGTTCCAGTAGACAGGGTTCTGGTTCTAACAGTTAACTGAACCGTGTTCCAGTAGACAGGGTTCTGGTTCTAACAGTTAACTGAACCGTGTTCCAGTAGACAGGGTTCTGTTCTAACAGTAGTGAACTGAACCTGTGTTCCAGTAGACAGGGTTCTGGTTCTAACAGTAGTGAACTGAACCGTGTTCCAGTAGACAGGTTCTGGTTCTAACAGTTGAACTGAACCGTGTTCCAGTAGACAGGGTTCTGGTTCTAACAGTAGTGAACTGAACCGTGTTCCAGTAGACAGGGTTCTGGTTCTAACAGTATGAACTGAACCGTGTTCCAGTAGACAGGGTTCTGGTTCTAACAGTTAACTGAACCGTGTTCCAGTAGACAGGGTTCTGGTTCTAACAGTTAACTGAACCGTGTTCCAGTAGACAGGGTTCTGGGTTCTAACAGTAGTGAACTGACCCGTGTTCCAGTAGACAGGGTTCTGGTTCTAACAGTTGAACTGAACCGTGTTCCAGTAGACAGGGTTCTGGTTCTAACAGTAGTGAACTGAAACCGTGTTGCCAGTAGACAGGGTTCTGGTTCTAACAGTTAACTGAACCCGTGTCCAGTAGACAGGGTTCTGGTTCTAACAGTAGTGAACTGAACCGTGTTCCAGTAGACAGGGTTCTGGTTCTAACAGTAGTGAACTGAACTCGTTCCAGTAGACAGGGTTCTGGTTCTAACAGTTGAACTGAACCGTGGTTCCAGTAGACAGGGTTTCTGGTTCTAACAGTAGTGAACGAACGTGGTTCCAGTAGACAGGGTTCTGGTTCTAACAGTAGGAACGAACCTGTGTTCCAGTAACAGGGTTCTGGTTCTAACAGTAGTGAACTGAACCGTGTTCCAGTAGACAGGGTTCTGGTTCTACAGTAGTGAACTGAACTGTGTTCCAGTAGACAGGGTTCTGGTTCTAACAGTAGTGAACTGAACCGTGTTCCAGTAGACAGGGTTCTGGTTCTAACAGTTAACTGAACCGTGTTCCAGTAGACAGGGTTCTGGTTCTAACAGTTAACTGAACCGCGTTCCAGTAGACAGGGTTCTGGTTCTAACAGTTAACTGAACCGCGTTCCAGTAGACAGGGTTATTGTCCACATGGGGGAGAACATGTCAAATTCCAATCCGGTTTCTTTGTTTTGTTCTGTACAGAGTTGGCGCCCTTGGAAAAGGAGCCAGATTCCGAGTTGCTGAAACCACAGCTGCAGCCACAGCCGCTCACCTGCAGCTCTCCCACTCCGTCCTGCAGTACGTCTTCCACCTCTTCCTCCTTTCCTGAAACCAAACCAGGTCAGAGTTGTTCACATGGTCCAGTACACACAACTGCTCACACCACCTACACCAGTGGTGACAACTTTTTTCGGCTCATGACCCCATTTTAACATCACAAAATTCTGGCAACTCCAGACATTCAAAACGGAGACATTTTTTGTTAAAATTAATTTGTTTTTGATCATGTAATAGTTTGCTATACCATGTTGCAAATAAATGTTAATGTTAGAGGACATTCAGTCTATATAATGTCTATTATTGTGGACATTTAGTCTGTATAATGTCTGTTATTGTGGACATTTAGTCTGTATAATGTCTGTTATTGTGGACATTTAGTCTGTATAATGTCTGTTATTGTGGACATTTAGTCTGTATAATGTCTGTTATTGTGGACATTTAGTCTGTATAATGTCTATTATTGTGGACATTCAGTCTATATAATGTCTGTTATTGTGGACATTTAGTCTGTATAATGTCTATTATTGTGCACATTTAGTCTGTATAATGTCTGTTATTGTGGACATTTAGTCTGTATAATGTCTATTATTGTGCACATTTAGTCTGTATAATGTCTATTATTGTGCACATTTAGTCTGTATAATGTCTATTATTGTGGACATTTAGTCTGTATAATGTCTGTTATTGTGGACATTTAGTCTGTATAATGTCTGTTATTGTGGACATTTAGTCTGTATAATGTCTGTTATTGTGGACATTTAGTCTATATAATAAATATATAATAAACATAATAATAAATAATAATAAACATTAATTTTAGACACATTTAGTCTGTATAATGTCTGTTATTGTGGACATTTAGTCTGTATAATGTCTGTTATTGTGGACATTTAGTCTATATAATAAATATATAATAAACATAATAAATAATAATAAACATTAATTTTAGACACATTTAGTCTATATAATGTCTATTATTGTGGACATTTAGTCTATATAATATCTATTATTGTGGACATTTAGTCTGTATAATGTCTGTTATTGTGGACATTTAGTCTATATAATGTCTATTATTGTGGACATTTAGTCTGTATAATGTCTATTATTGTGGACATTTAGTCTGTATAATGTCTATTATTGTGGACATTTAGTCCGTATAATGTCTGTTATTGTGGACATTTAGTCTGTATAATGTCTATTATTGTGGACATTCAGTCTATATAATGTCTGTTATTGTGGACATTCAGTCTGTATAATGTCTATTATTGTGGACATTTAGTCTATATAATGTCTATTATTGTGGACATTCAGTCTATATAATGTCTGTTATTGTGGACATTTAGTCTATATAATGTCTATTATTGTGGACATTTAGTCTATATAATGTCTATTATTGTGGACATTTAGTCTATATAATGTCTATTATTGTGGACATTTAGTCTGTATAATGTCTATTATTGTGGACATTTAGTCTATATAATGTCTATTATTGTGGACATTTAGTCTGTATAATGTCTATTATTGTGGACATTTAGTCTGTATAATGTCTATTATTGTGGACATTTAGTCTGTATAATGTCTATTATTGTGGACATTTAGTCTGTATAATGTCTATTATTGTGGACATTTAGTCTGTATAATGTCTATTATTGTGGACATTTAGTCTATATAATGTCTATTATTGTGGACATTTAGTCTATATAATGTCTATTATTGTGGACAGAGGCAGTAAATCCAGGTGTAGATTACTGCACAAAGGCTCAGGATCTGTCCAGTCAGTCCAGCTGGGATTTACAAGGAGGACGATTAATACTGAACAAACTAGAACTGAAACTATGAATGATGAAAGAGCTGCAGCATCTGAAACTGACCACAGTGAACATGTGACACAAACAGAACCACAGTGCTGCAGTTTCAGCTTCAGTTTGTCTGTGTGAATTAGGATTGTCTCTGTCAACTCACAACATTTTTATTAGAGACATATTTTTATTAGTACATTTTTTTTGTTTTTTTTTTTTTGGGGTGGGGGGGGGCTTACCACTTTTACTACTACTACTTTTTTTTTTTTTTAATTTCTAATTACTAGAAATTCCATGGGACCCCACGTGGGGTCCCGACCCCAAGGTTGAAAACCACTGACCTACACTAACCAAGCATAGTACGGTTGTGTAATGTTAGTGTCTGTAGTAACTGTGTCATTGTTTTGCTTTACACAGGAAAAAGAAAACGGGATTCTACCGCTGAGTTGATAGAATATCTGGAGAGGTCAGAGGAGAGGTTTCTGGAGCAGACCAGGAGGGACCAGGACATCACAATAGCTTTACTCCAAAACGTCCAGAGGATGGACGAAACCACAAAAAGACTGGTGGGTCTGATGGAGCGCATGGTTTCTGTCATGGAGAGTTCGTCACGGAAATGAAGACGTTAAGATCAGACTCACCACTGTTTTTGAACAGCAACAGCACCTTGAATATTCTTACCTTTTGTTTACATTTTTAAAGCTTTTTTTTTGTTTTTTTTTTAGTTTGAGCCTATTTGTCGTTTTTTGCTCGTGTGAATAAACCTATCTGAAATGCAAAAAGGCAGAAGCGGTGGCTGCAGGACAGAACAGGATCTCTGAAGATGTCCTGACAAACCGGACAGAACAGGACGCCATTTAGTCTGAGAGCAGCCGAAAACAAAGTCCAGCCAGCGAAGTGGAAGCAGCGGATTTCTTCTTTATTTTTATTTTCACTTTTTCACTCCTGTAAGTCGACTCCCAGGGTGCTGTTGCTAATGTCCGAAGGCAAATCCCATCTGTTTTTGTCAGTGTTTCTTTTTTTATATCGGATATGTAATATAGGGGCGGAGCTCTGGCTGACTTCCTCTGTTCCATTAACGCAGTGAAATGACTCCACAGATCAGACTCTTGACTGAGCAGCTTCGGTTTTATCACCACATCAGGACCTCTGTGGAACCTCCAACGAACTGCTCAGCTGTCAGAGCGCTTTTATTTGGAACAGTTACGTCCAGAATCACCTGCACATTTTTATTTGAGGATCGATATGATTAATCAGTTTGTTCAATCATTTTTGGTTCAGACAAATATACATGTTTATAGATATTGCCCACCTTTCTCTTCACTCATCCCATAATTCCTCTAAGGAATCCACCAATGTATACTTGACCCTTAAAGCTGTGTATGATTTTTGTCACTAATTTTTCATCAGATTTGTAAAACTGGAGTCACAGTCTAAGTCTGAGAAATCTGGAAGTCTTTCTGTGATTACGCACCTGAATGTCTTCCCTCATGGTGAACAGTTTTGAAGTCTACTCCACCATAAACAGTCCATTAGTTTCCAAACAGAACCAGTAGTTCACTCTGGCATTTTTGGACATTTTAGTGACGTGTATTGTGGGCAACAAACATGGAAACGGCTTCATTGCCTCTTGCTACTGCCGGTGCGTGGAGCTCCACTTCCCACGATGCATGTGACGATAAATTTCCAAAAGCGCCCGAGTCACCTACTGGCTCTGTAAACAAATGGAGTGTTTATGGTCGAGTTCACTTTGAAACTGTTCATCGTGAGGGAAGAGGTTCAGGTGCGTCATCACAGAAAGACTTCCAGATTGGTCGTACTTAGACTATGACTGAGGGTTCACAGATGGGATGAAAAACTGGTGACAAGTCACACAGCTTTAAAGACCCACAACTGTTTTTGTCACAACGTCCAAATTATTTTTTGTTTTTCCCAAGTGTTTTATCACCATTTATTATAATATTATCCTCTGCATTTTGTATTTTTTAGTGAAAATCTGGTATTTTCCTTTGCTTAATTTACTGATCATGTAAATTATCCATTGTCCATCTTTTGATCTAAAATGTTAAATCTTTTCGATCCACTAATCCTATCCATACATGTCAATAATTGGTGTAAAATACAGTTCTTCATCTTTTCATGTTCATCAGATATGACCATATTTGAACATTCAGAGGCTCTGTAGTTACCGTGGAAACACAGTCAGTAAAACCCATGGAGTTGGATACATAACAGTGGGTGTAGATGCTTTTTTTCATGAATGCTTGATGAAATATTCTGTTGAAGAAACACCTTTGTATTTACTTTGAGCTTTTATGAACATCTACATGATCACTGAGTTAAATAAATACAAAAATATATACCAAAAAGGTAGAAAAACAAAATACCTTTACCAGAAAACAATGAACTGATTTTGTCTGATTTGTATCTGATTGACATTTTTCTGATCTAAGATGTTTATTTGCAGGAGGACAGATTATGAAAGAGAGCTGATCCACCTGAGCTTTGTGTCCTTATGTTCATGTTCTGATCTGAATCTGAAAGAGTCTAAAAAAACATTGTACTTTGTTCAACCTGAAACAAGTTGTGCAGGATGTCACACAAGAATGTGACACTAAAACAAAGTGGTAAATCTACACAGATGCCTGGTAGAATGACAACGAATGTCAAATGAATTTAGGAAGATAAAGAACCTAGGATAGAAGAATAAAACATAGGTCATACTTCACTATAGTGGAAAGCAGAAGTTGGAGCAATTTGACAAATTAACATTTTAACCTGATGATGGCACCAAATTAATAGTTACTCTAGTAGTTAATGTTTTCAACATGTGACGCAGTTCACCTTCTGGTACCCAGGTGAGCATATTATGCACACTCTGCACTTCGTTATATAAGGTCGTATTTTTCACAATTTGTATTTGGTTAGAATTAAAAAGCTGTTCATGTTTGCATGATGTTTAAAACCCTGACCCAGCTGCTAAAATCAGCACATTATAAACAATGGAACATTACTACACTAACACTAACGGAGTGAAAATGCACAATGACACAGTTTAGTTTAATGTTGCTACAAAAAAGTGATCCAATTTATATGTAGTATATTGAGGAAAAAAAGTTTTTGGATCAAAAATATAGTTTGTTTACATTACAGAAGGACATCTAAAGGGTTAAAAATATGACAGTTGTTGAATATGTGGCATTTTTGTTTATGGCTCAAGTTGTTAAAATACAAAAAACAGTTAAAAAAACAAAATGTAAAAGAAAAATGTTTGTACTACAATGCTGCACAGATTATTATTATCTAATAGTTTTACCCGAACGCTGCTGCTGGATCTCCTTGGTGTGAATGCGATAACTCGGACAGATGTGGTTGGATTTCTTCTCCTTGATAACCATCATAGTGGAGCCCCAGTGGAAGAACCACATGGGTTTCAGCTTCTGTCAGTGTTGTAAGTCATCCACATGGGGGCGCTGTAGTTGAACATCCGTTTTTTGGACATAATCAATAATAGGCCAGTTGAGATCAAATTTGGTTCATGTTGATGTTCTTCCAAATGTCCATGTTCTGTCTACCATCCAGAGTTCATATGGGGTCATTTTCATTCACTAGGTGGAGTTTTTTTTTTATTCTTTATTTGGAAAAGCACATGCTACAAAACTTCTGTTACAGGTACAATTCAACTTCTACAAGTCAAATGAAAAAATGCTTAATCAAGATTTTTTGTCATTTATAGAACATATAAAATAAATAAAGTGGGCTGGGGGAGAGGGCTTACCCCACTACTTCATCACTAGGTGGAGTTTTGTGGGAAAAACTGTTTGTGACCATTTTTCTGCCACTATCAGGTCCATGCAGCTCAAACTGAGATCACATCCATCCATCCATTATCTTCTGCTTATCCGGGGCCGGGTCGCCGGGGTAACGGTCTAAGCAGGGATGCCCAGACTTCCCTCTCCTCAGACTCCTCCTCCAGCTCTTCCGGGGGGACCCCGAGGCGTTCCCAGTCCAGCCCACAGACATAGTCTCTCCAACGTGTTCTGGGTCTTCCCCGAGGTCTCCTCCCGGTGGGACATGCCCGGAACACCTCCCCAGGGAGGAGTCCAGGAGGATCCGAAACAGATGCCCGAGCCACCTCAGCTGGTTCCTCTGGATGTGGAGGAGCAGCGGCTCTACTCTGAGCTCCTCCCCCTATCCCTAAGGGTGCGCCCAGCCACCCTGCGGAGGAAACTCATTTGGACCGCTTGTATCCGGGATCTGGTCCTTTCGGTCCTGCCCCACAGCTCATGACCACAGGTGAGGGTAGGAACGTAGACTGAGGGTAAATCCAGAGCTTCTCCTCTGGGCTCGGCTCCTTCTGAACCACAACAGACCGGTACAGCGACCGCATCAGTGCAGACGCTGCACCCACCCGTCTGTCAGTCTCTCGCTCCATCCTTCCCTCACTGTGAACCAGACCCAGATACTTAAACTCCTCCACTTGGGGCAAAGACTCCCCACCGACCCGGAGAGGGCAGAGCACCTTTTCACCTCACATCAGATCACATCCATGTCTTAGAATGATGGGTAACAGATGTACGTTTACAGCAGAGGACTGGGGCATGTGGGCACAGACCTGCTGTCAGCCTCATTAGTATGTGCTGTAGGTGATTAAATGGACCTGTATGGGTCTGATGGGTTGGGCTTAAAAACAGGTGGGTCTAATTTATCCAACTCATCTGAAGCTCTTTCACTTTCATAGATGATGCAAAGAAGAGCCGGAGAAATGAGCTACAAACTTTCACTTTTTTATTCAATCAACAGAAAACTGCAGAAACATTGACTTTGTACTTTCATTTTTTCTTCCTGCATTTTTTTTGTTTCCAGCTCTGATCCAGAAGAAATCAAACGAATTATTAAAATACTGAACAACCGGTGATCCTGAGAAAACGTCTGGAACGATGACGGCAGCGTGGAGCGTCTGCAGAAGTCAACCTGCTGACCATTTACACGCTTCAGGTAGGGTTAGTCTGACCGGAAAACTGTCCACTACTGTCCACATGTCCACTACTGTCCACTACTGTCCACTGCTGTCCACTGCTGTCCTACTGTCCACTGCTGTCCACTGTGTCTCTGATGACGGTGTCACCACTGTGTCCTTATTTTCCACTGGCTCTGAGTGGTTGTAGGACACAGATGGACAGAAGGCACCTGAGGGTCAAGTAGTCCAGGATCAGACTGTGTGTGTGTGTGTGTGTGTGTGTCTGTGTGTGTGTGTGTGTGTGTGTGTGTGTCTGTGTCTGTGTGTGTCTGTGTCTGTGTGTCTGTGTGTGTCTGTGTGTGTCTGTGTGTGTGTGTCAGTGCGTGTTTTGGCATGTGTCAGTGTGTGTGTGTCTGTGTGTGTGTCTGTGTGTGTCTGTGTGTGTGTCTGTGTGTGTCTGTGTGTGTGTGTCAGTGCGTGTTTTGGCATGTGTCAGTGTGTGTGTGTCTGTGTGTGTGTGTGTGTCAGTGTGTGTGTGTGTTTTGGTGTGTGTGGGTGTAACGTCAGGGTGATCTGGCCACAGATCACATGACAGACTTCAGAGGTAGAGTCCCAGTCCCAGTCCTAGTCCCAGTCCCAGTCCCAGTCCTAGTCCCAGTCCTAGTCCCAGTCCCAGTCCCAGTCCTAGTCCCAGTCCTAGTCCCAGTCCCAGTCCCAGTCCCAGTCCTAGTCCCAGTCCCAGTCCCAGTCCTAGTCCCAGTCCTAGTCCCAGTCCTAGTCCTAGTCCCAGTCCCAGTCCCAGTCCTAGTCCCAGTCCTAGTCCCAGTCCCAGTCCTAGTCCCAGTCCTAGTCCCAGTCCTAGTCCCAGTCCCAGTCCTAGTCCCAGTCCCAGTCCCAGTCCTAGTCCTAGTCCTAGTCCCAGTCCTAGTCCCAGTCCCAGTCCTAGTCCCAGTCCCAGTCCTAGTCCCAGTCCTAGTCCCAGTCCTAGTCCCAGTCCCAGTCCTAGTCCCAGTCCTAGTCCCAGTCCCAGTCCCAGTCAGCTGAGTCTGAACCAGTTTGTTCTTCACCTGCTTTAAAGTGTTGCGTCCTTCAGGACGGTATTCCAGCAGATGACAGTGTTTAGCACCTGTCCATTCTACAGTACAGTTGTAGAAACAAACATCTGCCCTGTTGTGTATGCATTATCTTGACTACATTTCCCATCAGCCCCTTTTCCACTGCAGTAACTTTACCTTTACCTGGCATTTAGAAAAATCTGCGTTTCCACCCAAATTACCCAATAAAAATACTTTCCCTTGATCCCAAAAGTTGCTAATTTTGGGGCGGGACTTTTCAGATTCCACAGAATTCTTGGGGGCGGGGCTCTCTTTTAATGAAAGCTGATTGGTGGAACACACTTACAGACTAACCAGGGATTCTTTTACCCAGATAAATGAATTCCTGGGAATGTTGGTGGAAAAGGGGCTGTAGTCTCTGCGACACAAGGTAAAGGTTCAAGAATGTAGAGTTTTAACTTAATATAAGAAAAAAAAAAACAGCTTTGTATCGAACAGGGAAATATCGCCACTATAACTGTGATCATTCTGAACAGCTTCTACCGTTTTTGTTAGAAATACTGTAAAGTCCCCATCAAACAGTCAAGTGTTATTTGTGTTTCCTTTGTTCCTCCTGATCAGAAAATGACAAAACTGATCAATGAGGTAAAAGGCGTCTGTTATTGATCAGGAGATGATAAACTCTGATATACCACTAACAGCAGTGGTGACATGTAGCACAAAACATCACAGAAAAACACTTGATTTTAATTTCATGGGACTTTTAACGTTAAACTTAAGTCATGTTTTACTTCTATTGCCATTTCCCTAAAGCATATGAAGACGTTTTTAGCCCTATTCCCCATCACTAACTCACTCACACTCCTTTTAAAATAACAGGAGCAAAATAAACAAACTTAACACCTGACATCGCTTTGTTTTTTTGCACATTTTTGAAAACATCTAAAATGTTCAGTACATTTAGGCCATGTTTACACGTAGACAGGTACGAACATAAACGGATATTTCCCACTTTTGTTTTCAATCAGATGGTATCAGATAGGTTTTCATCTACACAAACCTGCATAAACACACCATAGAGCGCCATCATGTGGTAAAGGTTAGGATAAACAGAAGTCAAAACATGATACGAATGCATTTTTTTTCTCATACTGTGACGTTTGGATCCTAGAACTGTTGAACCCTGAACACACACAAGCACAAAAACAGACTTTTACTAAATCTATACTTTGGACAGAATTTAAAAAAAATAATAATTCAGTGACATAAACTGGAGTTTTCATGTGGATGAAAACCAAAAACACATGAGGAAATGTCAGTTTTTCCACATTCCAGCTACGTGTAAACATGGCGTCAGACTAGTGATGCTTTACCTGCAGAGGAACATCTGAGTTCAGGTTCCAGTCAGCCCAGTTTGAGCTGAACTGGGTCAGACCAGTCAAATAACAGGCATATTAACCGATAAATAAGAAGAGTTTTACAGTGAAAAACCAGTACAATTACATTATGTAAATGTGAATAACCTGATTTACCATGTACAACCTGAAATGTAGACAGAAAATACACACAATTTCAACAATAATATATCTACAATTATTATTAACACGACTTAGAGGTCGCAGTGGATCTACAAATACACCAAACATTTAGTTCCAGGCAGAATATTGTTAAAATTGCAGTTTTTTTTGTTTAGAAATATAAGGCTTTTCATATTTGTTCAGGTTATTCACATTTTATTGTGAAAAATGTAAATATTTTCACAAAGTAATTTTACTTTTTTCACATTAAACCAAGGAGATAATTTGGAGTTGATTACTTCTAAGTTATTATGCTTTTATTTAACTTGATGTTTAATGCTGTCACTGTCAAATTCATCTTGCGGATCAGACTGGACCATTTGGGGGGTCAGTTCTGGACCATTTGGGGGGTCAGTTCTGGACCTTTTGGGGGGTCAGTTCTGGACCGTTTGGGGGGTCAGTTCTGGACCGTCTGGGGGGGTCAGTTCTGGACCGTCTGGGGGGTCAGTTCTGGACCATTTGGGGGGTCAGTTCTGGACCGTCTGGGTGGTCAGTTCTGGACCGTCTGGGGGGTCAGTTCTGGACCGTCTGGGGGGTCAGTTCTGGCCCAGGGGCCGTACGTTGGACACCCCTGCTCTAAAGGATGTGAGGCGTCAGTGGCGTCCATACAAACGCAGAGGCGCCCACATGTGATCAAAACCATGTGATCAAATGTGCGTGTTTTTGTGTATTTGTGTGTTAATGTTTGTCCGTCCAGGTGGGAACCACTTGGTCGTCATCCTGTCCGTCCCGTCTCGCTGACGCTGATTTGTGATGTGGCGTGCAGGGATTGGTCAGCCACGGATGCATCAGCAGCTGCTCCGCCTCCAGTCTCTCTGCAGGTAACTTCCTCAGCATGCAGCCAATCAGACACTTGGCCTGTGGCGACAGCCAATCGGGGAGCGTGAAGGCCCCGCGGCGGATCTTGGCGAACAGCGCGGCGGGCTGCGTGTCCTGGAACGGGTACCGACCGATCAGCATGGTGTACAGAGACACGCCCAGGCTCCAGATGTCAGCGGCGCGACCCGAGTACGAGGCGCTCCCATTGGTCAGCAGCTCGGGGCCCACATAGGCGGGGCATCCGTGTCTGTCTGTCAGAGAGTCGTCGTCATGGTTACCGGACAGGAGGACGCAGTCGTCGAGGCCGAGCAGAGCGAGACGAGTCCTGAAAGAAGTACATCAAAGGTACAGATTACTTCAGTATCTGTAGTAGTATTACAAATACTATCAACATAGCAGTATCTGTGGTACAGATGACAAAATAATACTACAAATACTAACTGAAGTATCTGTGGCAAGTAATATCAGTGGTATTATCTGTAGTACCTAGTTCCTAATGTCATTTGAAATATTTGTCGTATTATTAGTAGAATTTGATGTATTAGTATTATTTGCAGTATTGTTAGTATTATTTGCAGTATTAGTAGTATTACGCACAATATTAGTAGTATTATTTACAGTATCAGTAGTATTATGCACAGTATCAGTAGTATTATTTGCAGTATCGGTAGTATTATTTGCAGTATCAGTAATATTATTTGCAGTATCAGTAGTATTATTTGCAGTATTAGTAGTATTATTGGCAGTATCAGCAGTATTATTTGCAGTATCAGTAGTATTATTTGCAGTATCAGTAGTATTATTTGCAGTATCAGCAGTATCAGTAGTATTATTTGCAGTATCAGCAGTATGAGTAGTATTATTTGCAGTATCAGTAGTATTATTTGCAGTATCAGCAGTATCAGTAGTATTATTTGCGGTATCAGTCGTATTATTTGCAGTGTCAGCAGTATCAATAGTATTATTTGCAGTATCAGTAGTATTATTTGCAGTATCAGTCGTATTATTTGCAGTATCAGTAGTATTATTTGCAGTATCAGTAGTATTATTTGCAGTATCAGCAGTATCAGTAGTATTATTTGCCGTATCAGTAGTATTATTTGCAGTATCAGCAGTATTATTTGCAGTATCAGTAGTATCAGTATTATTTGCAGTATCAGTAGTATTATTTGCAGTATCAGCAGTATTATTTGCAGTATCAGCAGTATTATTTGCAGTATCAGTAGTATCAATAGTATTATTTGCAGTATCAGTAGTATTATTTGCAGTATCAGCAGTATTATTTGCAGTATCAGTAGTATTATTTGCAGTATCAGCAGTATTATTTGCAGTATCAGTAGTATTATTTGCAGTATCAGTCGTATTATTTGCAGTATCAGTAGTATTATTTGCAGTATCAATAGTATCAGTAGTATTATTTGCAGTATCAGTAGTATTATTTGCAGTATCAGCAGTATTATTTGCAGTATCAGTAGTATCAGCAGTATTATTTGCAGTATCAGCAGTATTATTTGCAGTATCAGTAGTATCAGCAGTATTATTTGCAGTATCAGTAGTATTATTTGCAGTATCAGCAGTATTATTTGCAGTATCAGTAGTATTATTTGCAGTATCAGCAGTATTATTTGCAGTATCAGTAGTATCAGCAGTATTATTTGCAGTATCAGCAGTATTATTTGCAGTATCGGCAGTATTATTTGCAGTATCAGTAGTATTATTTGCAGTATCAGTAGTATTATTTGCAGTATCAGCAGTATTATTTGCAGTATCAGTAGTATTATTTGCATTATCAGTAGTATTATTTGCAGTATCAGCAGTATTATTTGCAGTATCAGTAGTATCAGTAGTATTATTTGCAGTATCAGTAGTATTATTTGCAGTATCAGCAGTATTATTTGCAGTATCAGTAGTATTATTTGCAGTATCAGCAGTATCAGTAGTATTATTTGCAGTATCAGCAGTATTATTTGCAGTATCAGTAGTATTATTTGCAGTATCAGTAGTATTATTTGCAGTATCAGCAGTATTATTTGCAGTATCAGTAGTATCAGTAGTATTATTTGCAGTATCAGCAGTGTAAATAACCCTAAGCATAATGGCTAAATTCACTTCTCTGGTTGCGTTTTGGTGTATTGTTATTGTTTTTGTTTTTGGCTACGTGGAGGGTAGCTTCCGGTTTGGACGCCTTGTACTTTTATTTTGAGAAGCAACTTCCTGTTTTGATGGCGCAAAGAGAAAAAATGGTTTTACGTGTTAGCCGCCCCTCTGAAGAGGCACAAGCTCTTACGGTGTATTTAAAGATTTACCGCTATTAAATCAAGAAAAAATCACCAGTAAAGCGTCATTCTTTATCGGGGGGGGTATGCTACAGTAAGAGCTTACCTCCGAATTCCAAGAAGTGCTAGCTACATCGCTAAGGGATGCATCAAGCTAACCGTGGATTCGAGTAACGGCACGGCAACAGGAACGGCACGGCATCGGCAACGACACGGCTCGGCAACGGCACGGCCTCAGCAACGGCACAGCAACAGGAACGGCATCGGCAACGGTACAGCAACGGTTCCGCAACGGCACAGCGTCGGCAACGACACAGAACAGCGAGCTGCAGCTACGGCCATCAGGTGAAAGGCAGTTACATTTATAACGGAGGATATAGAAGTACAAATACCAATTGGCGGGATTGTGGAATAAAATGGATGCAACAAGTGAATCAGCGCAACGTCGGTCAGAGCGGCCCCGTATGCCCACAGAAAAAATGATTGCTTACCAAAATGAAGAACAGACTAAAAGAGAGAAAAGGCTGCTAACTATATATGAACATTGGAAAGGCCAAGTGAGAATGTACAGAGAAAATCTAAAGAGCGATCTTTCAGAGACAAAGTTAGCAGAAATCGCAGATGATATTGAAAAGACTGTGAATGACATGGAAAAGGCTTATAGTGAATTCAGAGAGTATAATACACCTTCCCCACTCATAAGGCGCAAAATGGACTCTTGTGATGCAGTAACTAAGGACATTATGAAAATCATTAATGAGCGACTTGCAGCAATAGATGGTTATGATGCAGAAAGAGAAAAGCAGCGCCTCCATCAGCTGTTATCACATGAGTATGCAAGATCCATATACGGTACTGCATCACAGTCAGATTTCCACTCTGAAACATCCAGTATTGCTGCCAAAAGGATTGATGCAGCCGCTGAACTAGCTGTAAAGGAGGTTCAATATAAAATGACACAAGAAGAAATTAAGCAAAGGGAAAAGATAAGAGACTTGGAGGAAAAACACAGGAGGGAATTGGATGTACAAAAATCTGAATTAGAGCGTTTACAGGCTGAAAGGGAAAGGCAAGCTGCACGTGCAAAATTAGAAATTTACGACAAAGAAATGAAAACAGACATAAACTACATGACTTTTCCTATCAATGACAACCCTGCACACCTAGCACCAGTGCCTTCTACAGGATCTTATCACCCACTTGTGCAACCAAATAATGCATCCATTTCAATTATCAACCCTGCACACCAACCAAGTCCTCAAATGGTTATACCAGCACCACCTACAGACATTTCCCAGCTGGCACAAGCTATCCAAGACAGCATAATCACAAACAGACTTCCAGTGCCAATGCCCATGATGTTTAGTGGGGATCCAATCACCTACATTGAATGGAAAGCTTCCTTCATCTCACTTGTGGACTGTAAAGGCATTTCACCCGCTGATAAGTTACAATGGTTAAAGAGACATGTCACAGGCCCAGCACTCAAATGTTTAGAGGGCACATTTTATCGCAGTGATACAGAAGCATACCAAGACGCATGGAAAAGACTTGACCAACGCTATGGTCAGCCCTTCATTATCCAAAGGGCTTTCAGAGACAAACTGTCAAAATGGCCTAAAATCCACTCTAAGGACGCAGAAGGTTTAAGGACATTTTCAGATTTTTTAACAGCCTGTCTCCAAGCAATGCCACATGTAAAAGGTCTAGAGATACTTAGTGATTGCGAGGAGAACCAAAAGTTACTGCAGAAAGTTCCAGAATGGTTGGCGGCACGTTGGAATCGCCAAGTCACAGCTGCTCTCAGGGAAGGTAAAGATTTCCCCTCTTTTGAAGATTTTGCCCAGTTTGTGGCTCTTGAGGCGGAAATTGTATGCAATCCAGTGACTTCTTCATATGCATTACAGTCATGCAGCTCATCATTAGATAAGGCAAAGACAAAGGAGATTAAGCCAAATAGATCTACAACACAAGTCTTTACAACACAAGCTACCATACACTCGGATAAAACAAAGCCAAGTAATACAAAGTTAAAGGTACTCTGCATGCTTTGTAAAGATGAAAGGCATCAGTTGCCAAAGTGCACAAGCTTCTCAAATAAAACATTGGAAGACAAGCGAACATTTGTTAAAGACAATAAGCTGTGCTATGGATGCTTAAAGGTAGGCCACAATGCCAAAGATTGTCACCATCGTCACACTTGTGACATCTGCAAAGGACGGCATCCTACATGCCTGCATGACGAAAATCATAAGACAAACAAAAGGAGCCCAAGCCCCACAAACACAACTCTAGCTACAGCTAATGATGCTACAGCAGCCACAGCTCTAAATATGACAAAGGTGGGTCAATCAAATAACACCTCTATGATTGTTCCAGTTTGGGTGTCTACAGGCCAAAGCCCATCTAAAGAACACTTAGTGTATGCATTATTAGACACACAAAGTGACAACACCTTCATCAGCGAAGAAATAAGCAACAAGCTTCAAGCAGACACTTATCCAATTAAGCTAAAACTGACAACAATGCTTGGAGTTCACACTGTGGTTAAAAGTCAAAGGGTGTCAAGGCTGCGGGTGAGGGGTTATAACTCAAGGATTTACATTGACCTTCCACCATCATACACTAAGGACTATATTCCATTCAACTATGACAATATACCCACCAATGAGACGGCAAGGCAATGGCCTCACATGTCAGAAATTATTGATAAAATACCACCTCTCTTGAGCTGTGATGTTGGACTCCTCATTGGATTTAACTGTCCAAGAACTCTCGCTCCAAAGCAGGTTCTACTTGGAAAGGATAATGAACCATTTGCAATCCAGACTGATCTAGGGTGGAGTATCGTCGGTGGCTCCACACCAGAACTCACTGAAACTGATACAAGCCTGTGCCACAAAGTTACAGTCAAGGAACTTCCTCTTGTAACACCCATAGACGTCATAAGTGTTCTTGAGTCAGATTTTAAAGACACTAAGACAAGTGACAAAACAGTCTCTCAAGAGGATCTAATTTTTCTGGACAACCTAAAGGAAGGAATAAGGAAAAACGAACAAGGACACTGGGAAATGCCTTTACCATTCAAACAACGCCCACGCTTACCAGACAACAGAAAGGTAGCAGAAATTCGCCTTGAACATTTAAGAAGAAAGTTCAACAAAGATGAGAAATACAAAAGAGACTACACAGCATACATGACTGACATAATTGAACGGGGACACGTTGAAGAAGTACAAGGTGAAGGAACAAAGGGTGAGCAATGGTATATTCCTCATCATGGGATTTACCACCCCCAAAAACCCACAAAATTACGTGTCGTATTTGACTGCTCAGCAAAACACAATGGTACGAGTCTCAATGAGCATCTTCTCCAAGGACCAGACCTAATTAACAATCTAACTGGCATCCTCCTCAGGTTCAGACAACATAAGATTGCTCTTATGTGTGACATAGAGAAAATGTTTCACCAGTTTCATGTCCAAGAAAGTGACAGAGACTATCTACGGTTCCTGTGGTGGAAAAATGGTGAAACAAGTGCACAGCCGCAAATATACAGAATGAAAGTACACCTGTTTGGTGCTGCATCATCTCCAGGGTGTGCAAATTACGGACTAAAATACCTAGCCAAGGAGCACTGTCACTCACACCCAGCAGGATCACAGTTCATGGAAAGAGACTTTTACGTGGATGATGGAGTTACAAGCACAAACACAGTGGAAGAAGCAGTACAGTTGGCACAGGAGGCCAGAGAGATATGTAGCAAAGGTAACCTCCGTCTACACAAGTTTATTTCAAACAGTCAAACTGTTCTGCAAAGTGTCCCTCCATCAGAATGTGCTGTTAGCACAAACACAAGAGATCTTACATTCAAAGACCTACCACAAGAGAGAGCTTTAGGCATTCAGTGGAACATTGACATGGACTGTTTCACCTTTGACAACACACTGAAAAACCAACCAGCAACTCGCCGAGGTGTTCTATCCACCGTTGCATCAATTTATGACCCACTCGGATTCTTAGCACCTTATGTGTTAAATGGGAAAAGAATCCTTCAGGAAATGTGCCAACATGGGATTGGTTGGGATGACCCCCTACCAGATTCATTAAAACCAAGATGGGAGA
Organism: Sphaeramia orbicularis; assembly: GCF_902148855.1. Lineage (NCBI taxonomy): Eukaryota > Metazoa > Chordata > Actinopteri > Kurtiformes > Apogonidae > Sphaeramia > Sphaeramia orbicularis. Next base: position 23,734 of record NW_021941436.1, on the reverse strand, counting down.
GTTGGCAAAGTGACTTCATAAATCTTGAAAAGCTGAACATAGCTCGGTGTTACTTACCTGCAAATTTTGGGCAAATTAAGACAATGGAATTCCACCACTTTTCGGATGCGAGCTCAAGTGGTTATGGGCAGTGTACTTACCTGAGGGCCAGCAATGCTAAGGGGGAAATGCATTGTTCTCTTGTAATAGCAAAAGCTCGTGTTGCTCCCACTAAACTGACCACAATCCCCAGACTAGAACTGACTGCAGCTGTAGTTTCAGTTGCAGTCAGTAACATGTTAAGAGAGGAACTGTGTTATGATGCTGTGGAAGAATATTTTTGGACTGATTCGAAAGTGGTGCTCGGGTACATAAACAATGATGCTCGTCGTTTCCATACTTTTGTAGCAAATCGAGTCCAAAAGATAAGACAAAGCACCTGTCCTCAGCAATGGTTTTACGTGCCCTCAGAAGTGAACCCAGCTGATGCTGCATCGAGGGGTAAGACTGTCAAAGAGTTAATAACTTCTAACTGGTTCACTGGCCCCACCTTCTTGTGGGAAAAGGAACTGCCCACACCTGAATGTGTTGAACTGGATTTGGCCGTAGGAGATCCAGAAATTAGAAAAACACAAACGATGTTAACTAAGGTCACAAATGCTGCTAGTCTCTCTGAGCGCTCATGGAAGTTCTCCTCATGGTCTAAACTTGTTAGGGCTGTCGCACGTCTTATAAGAAGGGCCAGACATAACAAGTCAAGTGCACCAGCTACTGTAAGTGAACAGGAAAGTGCTGAACGTGTAATAATCTGTGACGTACAAAGTCAAGCTTACGGAAAGGAAATAAAGCAGATAAGTAGAGGGAACCAACTCCCACGTCACAACAAACTGTACAAACTGGATGTTTTCATTGATACAGATGGTCTCCTCAAGGTGGGAGGGAGACTTCAGCATCTACCTGTTGATGACTGTTTCAAACACCCTATTGTAATCCCAAAGGAACATTATGTGACCAAACTCATAACATCCCACTGTCATGACAAAGTAAAACACCAAGGAAAGGTATTCACAATGAATGAAATTAGATCCAGTGGCTACTGGATCCCTGGAATGAGCAGAACTGTTGCTTCATTCATCCATCAATGTGTGGTCTGCCGCAGGCTTCGCAAAGCTGCAGAGGGCCAAAAGATGAGCAACTTACCTGCAGAACGCTTGGAGCCCTCTCCACCCTTCACATACTGTGGAATGGACTGTTTTGGTCCATTTGTGACCACAGAGGGAAGAAAACAACATAAAAGACATGGACTTTTATTTACATGTTTTTGTTCCCGTGCTGTTCACATAGAGCTGTTAGAGGACTTGTCCACTGATACATTTATCAATGCTTTAAGGTGTTTTATTGCAATCAGAGGTGCAGTCCGCAAAATCCATTGTGACCAGGGAACAAATTTTGTTGGTGCTCACAATGAGCTTAAAGCAGCCTTACATGAACTAGACAATCAGAGACTAAGTACATATCTGTCCCAACAACAATGTGACTTTGTGATGAATGCACCTCATTCTAGTCATGCAGGGGGAGTGTGGGAGCGTCAGATAAAAACTGTTAGAAGTGTACTGAATGCCACTTTGTCTCTTGCTCATGGTAGAATCAACGATGCGTCATTAAGGACTTTGTTCTATGAAGCCATGGCCATTGTTAACAGCAGACCTCTAACTGCAGACAACTTAAATAATCCAGACAGTTTAGAACCGCTTACACCTAATCACCTGCTCCAAGTGAAATCGAACGCAGCACTGCCCCCTCCTGGCTCATTTCCAAAAGAGGATCTCTATGGCAAAAAGAGATGGCGGCGGGTGCAGTTTCTCGCAGAGCAGTTCTGGTGCCGTTGGAGAAGGGAATATGTCCATAACATCATTTCAAGGCAAAAATGGCACACACCAAAGAGGAATCTTAAAGTTGGTGATGTTGTATTGGATGTGGATGAACTTTTACCCAGAGGTGAATGGAGACTTGGAAGAGTCTTAAAGACTGTCAGCGGAAAGGATGGACTCGTACGAAGAGCACAAATCTCCCTTGGAGATAAGAAACTGAACAGCAAAGGTCAACGCTCTTGTAAGCTCTCAGTTGTCGAGCGTCCAGTACAAAAACTAGTCCTACTGTTAGAAAGTTCTTAAGGTAATCACTACATATGGATCCTTTGTGTTGGTGAAAATTATTCATTGTTTTCTGATGTAAACTTTCATAATTTTGGTGGGAGTGTAAATAACCCTAAGCATAATGGCTAAATTCACTTCTCTGGTTGCGTTTTGGTGTATTGTTTTTGTTTTTGGCTACGTGGAGGGTAGCTTCCGGTTTGGACGCCTTGTACTTTTATTTTGAGAAGCAACTTCCTGTTTTGATGGCGCAAAGAGAAAAAATGGTTTTACGTGTTAGCCGCCCCTCTGAAGAGGCACAAGCTCTTACGGTGTATTTAAAGATTTACCGCTATTAAATCAAGAAAAAATCACCAGTAAAGCGTCATTCTTTATCGGGGGGGTATGCTACAAGCAGTATTATTTGCAGTATCAGCAGTATTATTTGCAGTATCAGTAGTATTATTTGCAGTATCAGCAGTATCAGTAGTATTATTTGCAGTATCAGCAGTATTATTTGCAGTATCAGTAGTATCAGTAGTATTATTTGCAGTATCAGCAGTATTATTTGCAGTATCAGTAGTATTATTTGCAGTATCAGTAGTATAACTGCTCTCACCTGTGTTTGTCAGTAAAAACGAAGCGGCGCAGCTTCACGTCTCTCAGGACGACTCCGTGGCGATGACAGTGCGTCACGGCTTCCAGCATCTGTGCAAAGAGAAGCCCCGCCTCCTCTTCGCTCAGACGCTTCCTGCTGCGTACGTATGAATGCATGTCGCCATGGTGACCGGGCAGGAAGATGTACACGTTATCCTCACCAATCACAACGTCTCGCAACTGGCTAATGTTGTCGTGGTGACCGAGCCGAGCGTAGGCCGCCAGCTGCTCCTGGTAACCACGCACAGGCAGTACCTGTAACCATGGAAACGGGGAGGGGTTTAGAACACATGGTATGAATGAAAACTCAGTGACGTCTAACATGACTGTCGACATAACGTCAGTAGTACTACTTGTAGTAGTAGTTACTGACTATTTAGTATTAGTTGCACTACTGGTAATATTACTTCTAGCATTAGTATTATTAATATTTTCTGTGGTACTATTAGCATTATTTGTAATATCAGTAAAATTAAATGCATTATTTCTAGTATCATAGTGACATACATACTCTAATTTTGTTACCTGTAGTATCTATGATATTTTTGTAGTATTATGTGCTGTATTTTTATGGGGTTGTTGTTATTGTGGTGTAATTGTTTTGTAATGTACAGACATGTTTTGTAATACAGTTTTGTAATACAGACACAGATTGTGTGTCTGTATTTCAGTGTGAGGACATAATCAGGTTTGCAAATGTGTAAACCAATCTGTAAATATGTACTGGGATCTGTAAATATACAAACGCATCTGTAAGTGTGTACGTATCAGTTACAACTTGTGGAAGGTTTGTCTGCAACTGCTGCATTCAGGAAATGTCGGCATTCAGAGCGCTGTACTGTGTATTGTACCGCTGTCCTGATCTCTGATCTGTGATTGTACTTGTTCCAGCTGTGGTGTGGACCAGAGCGTCCACTGTGTTCCAAACATTTTATACCCTATTTAAACTTAGATTTAAAAGTAATGTTTCCTGTATGGGTATTTAACAGGTGCAGTTCTCATGCATATGATAGCATGCTGCTGTGTGTGTTAGCATGTTGCATTCTAAGAGTATTGTTCATGTGTGTGTTAGCGCTAGGTGTTAAGTTCATTTGTGTTAGCGTGTTTTCTTAATGTTCTGTGACTATGTATGTTAGCATGGTACCTAACATGTTCTATTTATGTGCAGGTTAGCATGTTATCTGGCAGATGTTCTGTGTACATGTGTGTTAGCATGCTATGTAGTAGTGGTTCTGTTCATGTGTGTTATCTTAAATGTGCTCAATACATATGTATGTTAGTGTATGTATGTTAGCATGTTACCTAGCAGTTGTTCAACACATGTATGTTAGCGTGTTACCTAGCAGTTGTTCTATACATATGTATGCTAGTGTGTTACCTTGCAGGTGTTGTACACATATGTATGTTAGCGTGTTACCTTGCAGGTGTTGTACACATATGTATGTTAGCGTGTTACCTTGCAGGTGTTGTACACATATGTATGTTAGCGTGTTACCTTGCAGGTGTTGTACACATATGTATGTTAGCGTGTTACCTTGCAGGTGTTTTACATACATGTATGTTAGCGTGTTACCTTGCAGGTGTTCTATACATATGTATGTTAGCGTGTTACCTTGCAGGTGTTTTACATATATGTATATTAGCGTGTTACCTAGCAGGTGTTCTACACATATGTATGTTAGCGTGTTAACTTGCAGGTGTTGTACACATATGTATGTTAGCGTGTTACCTTGCAGGTGTTCTACACATATGTATGTTAGCGTGTTACCTTGCAGGTGTTTTACATACATGTATGTTAGCGTGTTACCTTGCAGGTGTTCTATACATATGTATGTTAGCGTGTTACCTTGCAGGTGTTGTACACATATGTATGTTAGCGTGTTACCTTGCAGGTGTTGTACACATATGTATGTTAGCGTGTTAACTTGCAGGTGTTGTACACATATGTATGTTAGCGTGTTACCTTGCAGGTGTTGTACACATATGTATGTTAGCGTGTTACCTTGCAGGTGTACTGCTGCTGTGTGTGCGTGTGCTCGGCTCTGTAAGCCTCCTCCCCTTCGTAGCGTTCATACAGCACATATGGACCAACTGTGGACAGGGATTGGCTGCAGCTGGACTTGGGGGTGGGGCTTTGGGGCCTGAGACATGGTGTGAGGTCAGTGGAAGGAGGGGGTGGAGCCACGCAGAGGCGTTTACATTTTGGTAAATCTTCTTGATTCTCATCCAATAGCCTCTTGAGACACTGCTGAGATCTGGCTGAGGCCACACCCACGCTCATCTGTGATTGGAGGAAAGGGTTGACATTGTAAGTTATTGACATTTTAAACTGAGCCAAAAATTAAGCTGGAAACTGAAATGAATACAGACGTTTGTTAAATGTTGATGAACTGAAGGACAGTCGCCACTACTTTACTGAGTAATTTGCTCTGACCTTTGACCCCTGACCCCTACCCTGTGGTACTGTGTGGCTGCTCCACCTAAAACCCTGTAGATTTTATAGTTTTCATCAGCTAAACTGCAGACTGACACTGGATGTGTGTCATGTGTCAAGCCCCGCCTCCTGCAGGTAAAGGTGTTTTATCTGTGCTCGTCTCTCCTCAGCCTCTGTCAGCTTCTGTGAGGAGCTTCTGCTTCATCTCTGACATCAGAGCGTGTGTGAGGCGTGTTTTGGTGTCTATAGGCTCCATGATGAAACTTCCTGTAAGCCGACAGACGCCGCAGCTTTCAGATCGTTGCATCAGAGAACAACAGTTTATAGTTTAAACAGGCTTTAAATACAGTCAACACACACACACACAGGCTACAGTCACCGTGGTGACGCTGTGAGGAAACACGCTGAAACACTTTGAGTCACAGTGTCGTCACAGTAACAGGTCCCACTGCACATGCTCAGAAGCTGGACCTGTTTATCCACCACTGAAGAAGAACAATAGTGGTCTGTGAAGGGTCAGTCCACTCATTTTCTGCCCTTTAGTTCAAACTGTACTCTATTTCAGCAGTCATGACCATGATTATTATTATTATTATTATTATTACAGCGTTTTGGTCTCTTTGTGTTTCTTATTTTAGCCTTCCCCAGGTGTTCTTTTCCTAACCTTAACCCCGGCTGTTTTTCTGACTTGTTCTCTGCTTTGATAAGAGTGAATATTTCCATTTTCCAGCGGCAGAACTATAATTCTTCTTTCCTCTAATTGTGTGTTTTCATTTTTCTTTGCTACATGAAAGAACATCAACCTCCAAGTTACAGTTAGTTAACGACATCTTTTTCATGGGGTGTTAGTCATGTTAATACCACATCATACCTCCCCTTGTGTGCATGTGTTCCACCAAAACAACAAAATTTACAATTTACAAAGGCACTGTCAGTGCTACCCAGAGAACAACCCAGAAAACCCCCACCTGTAAACAAAAGCAAAGCACAATCCTAGGTCTGGCTAAGGAAGACTACGCTAAAATGTAACCAAAGCATAACCACACACATCTTTCGGACTAGTCTAAACAATGAAAAAAGGCGTTCAAGGGCTAGCTTTTACATGAAAATTTAAGATTAACTCACTTTATTATGCTTTAAGGGAAATTCGGACTCATAATACACATAGCACCTAGCATTAGCATTTAGCATATGAGCAGCCATTGCAGGTGCTTGTGGACCAACTCCTGATCTCCATCAGTAATATTTATGTAAATAAGTGTTTTTGATGGAACTGGAGGAAAGAGAACAGAGAACATACAACCTTAGAAACCTAAGGCGGAAGTGCTAACCACTATGACACTTATGTACCAAGTAATGCACCAAATAAACCAAGCTGAGACTGCCAAGATGTACTTTCAACACTGATGCTTTCAGACTTTCACAATAAAAGCCCTGTTCATAAATTCAGTTTTCCATCCATTGGAACATTGGATGACTTTTAATTTTACTATGAATTGGTTCTGTATTAACAGTTCATTGTAGAAACTTTAAAGGCTCATATTTTTCGAAACCCACTTTTCTTCATCTGTGCTTCATTTCTTTGTGTATTTGGACCTTAATAGTTCACACAGTTTGAATTTGAACCCTCCAGCTGCTGCTAAACTATCTTTAGATTCATTTGGACATTGGATTTCTACAACCTGTTTGAATTCCTGCTTAATTTGTTGCGTTTTATTATTAGTTACGTCACAATATTTGCACATATCAGGTCCAGACTTCTGACGAACATTTCTCTGAGTTCGACATAATTGTTTGTCAGCAGCGGTTGTAGTAAAAACTGAAAATATGTCCAAACTTTGAGCTGATTACCTAAAATGTTCAGCTGTTGGTTGTATTAACGAACACAAGTGGCTGAAAGCACAATCAACATCCTGGAGGGGGCGGGGTCATGTGCATTTAAAGGGCCAGCGCTCCAAACCCCCTTTGTGGTGTCATTAGTCAGAAATAGTGTTGCAGATGGACCTGTAGAGCTGAATGAATGAAGAATTCAGAGCCAAGCAGAGCATTTACAGTTTATGGAGACCACAGGGACATGAGGGGAAAGGAAGAATTCCATGTTTGGTTGTTTGTTTTTAAAAAGCAAAATATCACTCATTTAACAGTAAAAACAGTAGTAGATCAGAAAATAGGCTTTGTATTAAAATATGACCAACTGTACAGAGTAAACACGGTGAATTAAAAAATAAAATCCTGATTCTAATATGAACCTCCATTAAATAAATATCTTCTGCTGCTGAGAAAAATAAAGGCTGAATCCTCAAAGACCTAGAACTATTTTTGCAGTGACTTCTAAATGATTTTTTCTTCTTAAGTGATTTATTACCATTTATTATAATATCATCCTCTGCATTTTGAATTTTCAGTGAAAATCAGGTCTTTTCTTCTTATATTCAATTCATTGATGGTGATTTTCATAACAGCTCAGAGTCAATCCAAAGGTTATTATTAAATCAAAACAGAGAAAACACGGTTTGGCTGAGAAAATAAATCACATTTTTTTGTCTTATTCAATTGTTTCTCACTCCTTTTCGTTGTGCTGTGTATTTGGGTAAATTCACTTTAATGCTGTCGTGCACATTTTTATTATGATTCTGACTTGTATTTTGTAGCCGTCGTCTTTTGGTTGAATGATTAAAACACTTATTGGTTTATTTTGGTCTTAGTGGGACAGAGGACAGACTGTTTCCTAAATAGAACCAGTCTGCTGAGTTTTATTCAGAGTTTCATTTATTCTCATGTCGTTTCATCGACAGCTGGATGAAACAGTGAATGCACTTATTTCAGATCTGCAGCTCCGTGACGATCAGAGCAGACGTTAATGACGGCAGATAAGAATAAGGATTATAATAAGACACAGATTACAAAGGGTTTATTAACTGTTGAATAATTACATTCTTCAGTGGCTTTAATTAGAGGGTTTTCGTGTATTTTATATTTAATGTCCTTGTATTTTCATCTCAGGTTTGATTTAATTTTCTTGTATTTTCATCTCAGTTTTTATCTTTGTTTTTATATCTGTAAAGTACTTTACCCATAAATACATTTATTCTGAATACTTTGCTGAGTACAGGTACTCGACATTCAAACCAAAACACAGCTCAGCATCTTTGGAAATGATCAATGCACAACTTGGAAAAAAAAAATAGATATATAGATCGGTAAACACAGTAAATAAAGAATGCATGAGTGAACAGTGAATATGCACTTCGCTGAAAACTAATATTGAATTAATGACATCAGACATTTATAGTCTCATTTGCACGTTTTCATGTCAAAATTTCAATTATTAATTATTTAATTCAAAAATCTGATTACTTTTACTGAGAGGACTCAGCTGTGGTGTGATTCATCTTAAAATCATACTTTACTTTAATTCAGTTTATTACAGTAAATATTTTCTGTACATAGTGATGTCACAGTTACTTATTTTTTCCCCATAAATCACATAAACTTTTATTGTGCACACAAATACCACTTACTACAATATACTATAGTAGTGATTAATATTTCAGACAAAAATTAAACATATTTTATTTAAATGTAACAGTTATTGATCAAACATGATGTTTCCTAAACTGGACGTCCTCATACAAAGGCTGTTTATACATTAGAATAGAAATATTAACGCAAAACACTAATTACTATCAAATGGAGCAGAAAATAAAAACAAATAGATTGTGTAAATTAGATTAAAATAGATTTCATTTAAAAGGTTTTTAGAGCGGAAGCGTCACATCACATGATACTTTTTGATGCGTTAAGGAAACAAAAGAAACAATAAGAAGTGATGATGTTACAACAGTTCCAGTCCAAACCTGTCACACAGCGGAGTCTGAAACCGAATCTGGGTTATTCCAGGAATTTAAACCTTTACAGTGAAAACCAAACTGGAAGTCCCATCGCTGACCCGCAGATCCACGGAGCTCAGCTGATCATTTCCAGATCAAATACAGACGCATCAGCCTTTATTATACGAGTCTACGACATAAAACACACCGTCCACTGTTTAGAACCGTGTACTGAAGGTCAAAGGTCATTCTGTTGGTCAGGTTTAGAAACTGATTCATCTGGTGCAGATTTACAGAAACAGCAGGTTTTTACTGTAGTCAGCTAAGTCTACTGGACCCTACTGGACTCTACTGAACCCTACTGGACCCTACTGGACTCTACTGAACCCTACTGGACCCTACTGGACTCTACTGAACCCTACTGGACCCTACTGGACTCTACTGGACCCTACTGGACTCTACTGGACCCTACTGGACTCTACTAGACCCTACTGGACTCTACTGGACCCTACTGGACTCTACTGGACCCTACTGGACCTTACTGGACCCTACCGGACCCTACTGGACCCTACTGGACTCTACTGAACCCTACTGGACTCTACTGGACCCTACTGGACTCTACTGGACCCTACTGGACTCTACTGGACTCTACTAGACCCTACTGGACTCTACTGGACCCTACTGGACTCTACTGGACCCTACTGGACTCTACTGGACCCTACTGGACCTTACCGGACCCTACCGGACTCTACTGGACCCTACTGGACTCTACTGGACCTTACTGGACTCTACTGGACCTTACTGGACTCTACTGGACTCTACTGGACCCTACTGGACTCTACTGGACTCTACTGAACCCTACTGGATCCTACTGAACTCTACTGGACTCTACTGGACTGAACTCTACTGGACTGTAGGGGACTCTACTGAACTCTAGTTGACTCTACTGAACTCTTGTGGACTCTACTGTACTGAACTCTACTGGACTCTACTGGACTGAACTCTACTGGACTGTAGGGGACTCTACTGAACTCTACTGGACTCTAGTGGACTCTACTGAACTCTTGTGGACTCTACTGTACTGAACTCTATTGAACTCTACTGGACCCTACTGGACTCTACTGGACTGAACTCTGCTGGACTCTAGTGGACTTTATTCTGCAGAACTCTATTGGACTCTCTTCTACTGAACTCCATACTGGACTGGACTGGACTCTAGTAGACTGTTGTGGGTTCTAGTTCTGGACTCTACTAAACTGTATGCTGAACTCTGGTGGACTCTAGTGGACTCTATTGGGCTGTACTGGACTATATTGGACTCTACTGGACTCAGGTGGACTATATTGGATTCTACTGGTCTCTACTGGACTCTATTGGACTCTTCTGGACTCTACTGGTCTATATTGGACTCTGTTGGTCTCCATTGGACTCTAATGGACTCCATTCTTCTGGACTCTTCTGGTCTGGTTCATGTTCAGTTTTTATCCTACTGTTTAGTTTTTATCCTACTGTTCAGTTTTTATCCTACTGTTCAGTTTTTATCCTACTGTTCAGTTTTTATCCTACTGTTTAGTTTTTATCCTACTGTGTAGTTTTTATGCTACTGTTTAGTTTTTATGCTACTGTGTAGTTTTTATCCTACTGTTCAGTTTTTATCCTACTGTGTAGTTTTTATCCTACTGTGTAGTTTTTATGCTACTGTTCAGTTTTTATCCTACTGTTTAGTTTTTATGCTACTGTTCAGTTTTTATCCTACTGTTCAGTTTTTATCCTACTGTTTAGTTTTTATCCTACTGTTTAGTTTTTATCCTACTGTTCAGTTTTTATCCTACTGTGTAGTTTTTATCCTACTGTTCAGTTTTTATCCTACTGTTTAGTTTTTATGCTACTGTTTAGTTTTTATGCTACTGTGTAGTTTTTATCCTACTGTGTAGTTTTTATGCTACTGTTCAGTTTTTATGCTACTGTTCAGTTTTTATCCTACTGTTTAGTTTTTATCCTGCTGTTCAGTTTTTATCCTACTGTGTAGTTTTTATCCTACTGTTCAGTTTTTATCCTACTGTTTAGTTTTTATCCTGCTGTTCAGTTTTTATCCTACTGTGTAGTTTTTATCCTACTGTTTAGTTTTTATCCTACTGTTTAGTTTTTATGCTACTGTTCAGTTTTTATGCTACTGTTCAGTTTTTATCCTACTGTTTAGTTTTTATCCTGCTGTTCAGTTTTTATCCTACTGTGTAGTTTTTATCCTACTGTTTAGTTTTTATCCTACTGCGTAGTTTTTATCCTACTGTTTAGTTTTTATCCTACTGTTCAGTTTTTATCCTACTGTTTAGTTTTTATCCTACTGTTCAGTTTTTATCCTACTGTTTAGTTTTTATCCTACTGTTTAGTTTCTCTTTCACACACACTGAACTTTTCTGTCGCTCTGGGTTTCTTACCTCGGTGCAGTTCACTCAGTAGATCCGATCCAGATCCGAACTAAACAAAGTCCAACTATAAGGTCAGTGTCCGGACAGGGGATGGACCTCCGTGGTTCTGGTTCTGGTCCGAATCTGACTCCGGTTCTGGTTCTTACGCAACCGTGTGTCAGTGGCTCCACATTCTGTTCAGTCCAACTGAGTCCTGCTCCTGTAGACCCGGACCTGAGTCCTGTAGACCCGGACCTGAGTCCTGTAGACCCGGACCTAAGTTCTGCTCCTGTAGACCCGGACCTGAGTCCTGTAGACCCGGACCTGAGTCCTGTAGACCCGGACCTAAGTTCTGCTCCTGTAGACCCGGACCTGAGTCCTGTAGACCCGGACCTGAGTCCTGTAGACCCGGACCTAAGTTCTGCTCCTGTAGACCCGGACCTGAGTCCTGTAGACCCGGACCTGAGTCCTGTAGACCCGGACCTAAGTTCTGCTCCTGTAGACCTGGACCTGAGTCCTGTAGACCCGGACCTAAGTTGTGCTCCTGTAGACCCGGACTTGAGTCCTGTAGACCCGGACCTGAGTCCTGTAGACCCGGACCTAAGTTCTGCTCCTGTAGACCCGGACCTGAGTCCTGTAGACCCGGACCTAAGTTCTGCTCCTGTAGACCCGGACCTGAGTCCTGTAGACCCGGACCTAAGTTCTGCTCCTGTAGACCCGGACCTGAGTCCTGTAGACCCGGACCTGAGTCCTGTAGACCCGGACCTAAGTTCTGCTCCTGTAGACCCGGACCTGAGTCCTGTAGACCCGGACCTGAGTCCTGTAGACCCGGACCTAAGTCCTGTAGACCCGGACCTAAGTTCTGCTCCTGTAGACCTGGACCTGAGTCCTGTAGACCCGGACCTAAGTTGTGCTCCTGTAGACCCGGACTTGAGTCCTGTAGACCCGGACCTAAGTTCTGCTCCTGTAGACCCGGACCTGAGTCCTGTAGACCCGGACCTAAGTTGTGCTCCTGTAGACCCGGACCTGAGTCCTGTAGACCCGGACCTAAGTTGTGCTCCTGTAGACCCGGACCTGAGTCCTGTAGACCCGGACCTAAGTTGTGCTCCTGTAGACCCGGACCCGCTCCTCTAGTCCAGGTAGGGTTAGTTCCGTCTCCTCGGGCTGGCACAGTCCGGTCGGGTCCGGCTCCGGGCTCCTCTGACCCCCTTTGGACCTACTCCGCTCGCTTTTACTTGTGACGTTTCCTCCCGCGATGTCGTCATCCGGCAGGGGGCGTGGCCACGATGGTGCAATCCCGCCACGGTCCGACATCAGACACGGACCGACCCGGAAAAAACACGCAAAACACGGAAAAAGAAGAGAAATACCCGGAAAAAGAGGAGAGGAGACAGAGAAGACAAAGAAAACTAATACTATAGGACAAAGAAAACACCAGAAACACAGAGAAAGTTACATATAAAACACTAAAAACAACCAGAAAAACACAGAAATACAAAATAAAATACTCAGAACAATAGAAACTGTGACAGAAACATTCAAAACACACAGAAATACAAAATAAAAGACTCAGAACAATAGAAACTGTGACAGAAACATTCAAAACACACAGAAATGAAGAATAAAAGACTAAAAACACCAGAAACACAGAGAAAGTTACATATAAAACACTAAAAACAACCAGAAAAACACAGAAATACAAAATAAAAGACTCAGAACAATAGAAACTGTGACAGAAACATTCAAAACACACAGAAATACAAAATAAAAGACTCAGAAAAATAGAAACTGTGACAGAAACATTCAAAACACACAGAAATGAAGAATAAAAGACTAAAAACACCAGAAACACAGAGAAAGTTACATATAAAAAACTAAAAACAACCAGAAAAACACAGAAATACAAAATAAAATACTCAGAACAATAGAAACTGTGACTGAAACATTCAAAACACACAGAAATACAAAATAAAAGACTCAGAACAATAGAAACTGTGACAGAAACATTCAAAACACACAGAAATGAAGAATAAAAGACTAAAAACACCAGAAACACAGAGAAAGTTACATATAAAACACTAAAAACAACCAGAAAAACACAGAAATACAAAATAAAAGACTCAGAACAATAGAAACTGTGACAGAAACATTCAAAACACACAGAAATACAAAATAAAAGACTCAGAAAAATAGAAACTGTGACAGAAACATTCAAAACACACAGAAATGAAGAATAAAAGACTAAAAACACCAGAAACACAGAGAAAGTTACATATAAAACACTAAAAACAACCAGAAAAAACACAGAAATACAAAATAAAATACTCAGAACAATAGAAACTGTGACTGAAACATTCAAAACACACAGAAATACAAAATAAAAGACTCAGAACAATAGAAACTGTGACAGAAACATTCAAAACACACAGAAATACAAAATAAAAGACTCAGAACAATAGAAACCTGTGACAGGAACATTAAAAACACACAGAAATACAAAATAAAAGACTCAGAAATATAGAAACCTGTGACAGGAACATTCAAAACACACAGAAATACAAAATAAAAGACTCAGAACAATAGAAACTGTGACAGAAACATTCAAAACACACAGAAATGAAGAATAAAAGACTAAAAACACCAGAAACACAGAGAAAGTTACATATAAAACACTAAAAACAACCAGAAAAACACAGAAATACAAAATAAAATACTCAGAACAATAGAAACTGTGACTGAAACATTCAAAACACACAGAAATACAAAATAAAAGACTCAGAACAATAGAAACTGTGACAGAAACATTCAAAACACACAGAAATAAAAAATAAAAGACTCAGAACAATAGAAACTGTGACAGAAACATTCAAAACACACAGAAATACAAAATAAAAGACTCAGAACAATAGAAACCTGTGACAGGAACATTAAAAACACACAGAAATACAAAATAAAAGACTCAGAACAATAGAAACCTGTGACAGGAACATTCAAAACACACAGAAATACAAAATAAAAGACTCAGAACAATAGAAACCTGTGACAGGAACATTCAAAACACACAGAAATACAAAATAAAAGACTCAGAACAATAGAAACCTGTGACAGAAACATTCAAAACACACAGAAATACAAAATAAAAGACTCAGAACAATAGAAACCTGTGACAGGAACATTCAAAACACACAGGAACAGATCAAAAGAACTGAAAACACTAAGAAACAGAAGTAAAGAGGGTCATCTTCTACAACACTGATTCACCGTTAAAACCAAAGGACTGTTGAATTCAAAGATGGCAGACGTTCATTCTTCTGATCCGTTAATGACATTTTTCAGAAAAAGTCTCTTTTTCTGTGGTTTTCTCTGCCTTCATACAAAAACCTTTGAATTTACTCTGAGCTTTAATGAACATCTACATGATCATTGAATTAAATACAGGAACTTTTACTGAGGCAGAAGAAAACATGAGAACATCTACTGAGAAATCACTTAGGAAAGGTTACATGTAGAAAAACTCCACAGGAACAATACCACAAAGACAGTTTTGTTTGTTTCCAAAAAGAAAATCCCATTACCAACAGACACACTGACCCAGAAGTCAGAAACCTGTGGGTCATGCTGAGTCAGATCTGAACAATGTCAACATGAAACCCCACATTTGGTCCTTTTGCTGATTTCCAACTGTTAATTTGTGTACGATCGAAAGAAGGAAAAACAGCTCATTTTTTGATTTGTACATGAATAATGAAATAAGGAGTCACTGTTTCATTTTCCGATTGTGGATTGTCAGTTGAAAATGAAAAGAATGAATGATAGACAGATGAAAGTGTCACAGATGGGACACAGGTCACATATGCCTTCACACTGACCTGCAGTCTGAACCTCAGACACAGAGCCCGGCACACTTTAGGACCCAGTCAGAGAAAAAAAACACACTTTTCAAAGGGTTCACAAACTTTTCTATATATAGCTGCAACCACCGCTGACCTTTGACCTTAATCCCTGTCAGGTCTGTCTGGACGCTCAGCAGCTATTTACTTGTTTGTCCTACATTCAGACATTCACCTGAACGCCACACCGGAAACTACACACTCACCTGTGACCACATCCACAACACAATATACAATATAAACAAAATACACAAATACACAAATACAAATGCAAATGAAAACAGTCCAACCCTTGAACCCAGTTCTGTCAGACTCATGTGGGTTCAGTTCCACATTCAGCTAAACCTGACCTGCAGTGGGCCGGACCAGTCAAATAAGAACACAATTATACAGAAATAGTGGCAGCTCCAAACTACAGAAGTGGATTGCATTCACACAAAAAATAAAATTCAGCTCTGTTTTTACGAGATAATTATCTTAATTAAGAAAAACAAAGCCGAGTTAATTTTTTTTCAGAAAACAGTATCTTGTTAATTCAGAAAAACAACCAAATTTTATTTTTGTGTGAATGCAGTACGCTTCCGTACCAAACCTTCCTCTGTGTTTAAGAGCAAAAAAAGTACAGTTATGCGAGGAAAATGTTTACATCTACCAACTATCCTTGAAAACAATGTGAATAACATGAACAAACTGAAATTTCTGAAGAAAATTAAGTGCAATTTTAACACTGTTCTGTCTCAGTTTATCATTTCTATATGTAAATTATTAGGTACAGATCACAGTGGATCTACAAACACACCAAACATTTAATAACAGACAGAATATTGGAAAACTTGCACTTCAGACATTTCAAAATGTTCTTATTTGTTCAGGTTATTCTTGTTTTTGTGAAATGATTAGGGCTGTTAGAAAATATCAGTTCTGCAATATATTGCGATATTTCATTTCACAATATTGTATCAACATTAAAAAGTACTGTATGGATATTTTTAGGAATTCATTCAAATGCAGATATTGTGGAGGTTCATTTGTGTTTTTTTATTTTTCTATTTGTTCATATTTTATTTCTTCTTATTTCACACTCTTTTATTAAATAATGTTTGTTCCTTTGTTGGATTGAACTCAAATCCTGTTCTGATGTTAGTTGTGAACTAATAGAATCTGAACATTTGAACAGGATCTGAAACTGGAATGTCTGGAAAACACAATTTAAGCTTTAACACAGTTGGAACATTTGGTGATAGAACATTAGATCCTGTTGGGATCAAATACAAATTTGTTTAGGATTTGGGCAGATTTATGCTGGAATTCAATTCATCAAGGAAAGAATCATTAAAAAAAAAAAAAAGAAACAAAAAATTGCCTTTTTTTGACAGTATCATGATATATCGTGATATATCGTATGGTGATGCTAGTGTTGTGATTTGTATCGTGTCGCCAGATTCTCACCGATACACAGCCCTAGAAATGTTAGTTTATTTTAGTGTAAATACAGAAAAATGACATAAAAATATTCACATTTACAAAGAGAAACATGTGGAGTTGTGAGTATTTGTGTTCTGCAGACAGTGTCTGATCTGAGCCACTGCACATTCAGCCGGGCTGACCCTGGAACCGGACTGGAGGAGCCACATCTGAGGCTTCTGCATCTGACACACTCAGCCCAGGGGTCAGACTGGACCCTGTGGGGGGTCAGACTGGACCCTTTGGTGGGTCAGACTGGACCCTGTGGGGGGTCAGACTGGACCCTGTGGGGGGTCAGACTGGACCCTGTGGGGGGTCAGACTGGACCCTGTGGGGAGCCAAACTGGACCCTGTGGGGGGTCAGACTGGACCCTGTGGGGGGTCAGACTGGACCCTGTGGGGGGTCAGACTGGACCCTGTGGGGAGCCAAACTGGACCCTGTGGGGGGTCAGACTGGACCCTGTGGGGAGCCAAACTGGACCCTGTGGGGGGTCAGACTGGACCCTGTGGGGAGCCAAACTGGACCCTGTGGGGGGTCAGACTGGACCCTTTGTGGGGTCAGACTGGACCCTTTGGCGGGCCAGACTGGACCCTGTGGTGGACCAGATTTGGTCCCCTGGCCGCATGTTTGACACCTCAGCTTAACTCTTAATACATTTAATTGAGGTTAAAACCTCAGCACGCCTGGCCCCGCCCCCTTCCCGTCCTGACGCCGTTGACAGTTGACGGGCCGCTCTGGTCCGTCTCCACGGCAGCAGAGCGGGTCACCAGTTCACGGTTTCATTAGCAGATTTCCTGTCTGCGCGTGCCGACCTCTGACCTCTGCGGCCGCCGGCCCTGCTCTGATTGGACGGAGGCCAGATGACAGGTGACGCCTGACTGACCCAGTTCAGCACATGACCCACAGCAGGTGACCTGCACACGGAGGTGTGTGTTTGAACTACACAGCAGCAAATACACAACACAACACAGCAGCAAATACACAACACAACACAGCAGCAAATACACAACACAGGAGGAAATACACAACACAACACATGAAGAAATACACAACACAACACAGCAGCAAATACACAACACAACACAGCAGCAAATACACAACACAACACAGCAGCAAATACACAACACAACACAGCAGCAAATACACAACACAGGAGGAAATACACAACACAACACATGAAGAAATACACAACACAACACAGCAGCAAATACACAACACAACACAGCAGCAAATACACAACACAACACAGCAGCAAATACACAACACAACACAGCAGCAAATACACAACACAGCAGCAAATACACAACACAACACAGCAGCAAATACACAACACAACACAGCAGCAAATACACAACACAGGAGGAAATACACAACACAACACATGAAGAAATACACAACACAACACAGCAGCAAATACACAACACAACACAGCAGCAAATACACAACACAACACAGCAGCAAATACACAACACAACACAGCAGCAAATACACAACACAGGAGGAAATACACAACACAACACATGAAGAAATACACAACACAACACAGCAGCAAATACACAACACAACACAGCAGCAAATACACAACACAACACAGCAGCAAATACACAACACAACACAGCAGCAAATACACAACACAGCAGCAAATACACAACACAACACAGCAGCAAATACACAACACAACACAGCAGCAAATACACAACACAGGAGGAAATACACAACACAACACATGAAGAAATACACAACACAACACAGCAGCAAATACACAACACAACACAGCAGCAAATACACAACACAACACAGCAGCAAATACACAACACAGCAGCAAATACACAACACAGGAGGAAATACACAACACAACACAGGAGGAAATACACAACACAACACATGAAGAAATACACAACACAACACAGCAGCAAATACACAACACAACACAGCAGCAAATACACAACACAACACAGCAGCAAATACACAACACAGGAGGAAATACACAACACAACACATGAAGAAATACACAACACAGGAGGAAATACACAACACAACACATGAAGAAATACACAACACAACACAGGAGGAAATACACAACACATGAAGAAATACACAACACAGGAGGAAATACACAAGAAAGAGGAACATGTGTGTGTGTGTGCGTGTGTGTGTGTGTGTGTGTGTGTGTGTGTGTGTGTGTGTGTGTGTGTACATACAGCTGCTCTCTCCATGGACCTTCTTGCTCACTCTTTTGGCTCACTCTTCTTGCTCACTCTTCTTGCTCACCCTTCTTGCTCACTCTTCTTGCTCACCCTTCTTGCTCACTCTTCTTGCTCACCCTTCTTGCTCACTCTTCTTGCTCACTCTTCTTGCTCACCCTTCTTGCTCACTCTTCTTGCTCACCCTTCTTGCTCACTCTTCTTGCTCACTCTTCTGGCTCACTCTTCTGGCTCACTCTTCTGGCTCACCCTTCTTGCTCACTCTTCTGGCTCACTCTTCTTGCTCACCCTTCTTGCTCACCCTTCTTGCTCACCCTTCTTGCTCACTCTTCTTGCTCACTCTTCTTGCTCACCCTTCTTGCTCACTCTTCTTGCTCACTCTTCTGGCTCACCCTTCTTGCTCACTCTTCTTGCTCACCCTTCTTGCTCACTCTTCTTGCTCACCCTTCTTGCTCACTCTTCTTGCTCACTCTTCTGGCTCACCCTTCTTGCTCACCCTTCTTGCTCACTCTTCTTGCTCACTCTTCTTGCTCACTCTTCTTGCTCACTCTTCTTGCTCACCCTTCTTGCTCACTCTTCTTGCTCACTCTTCCGGCTCACTCTTCCGGCTCACTCTTCTTGCTCACCCTTCTTGCTCACTCTTCTGGCTCACCCTTCTTGCTCACCCCTCTTGCTCACTCTTATGGCTCACTCTTCTTGCTCACTCTTCTTGCTCACCCTTCTTGCTCACTCTTCTGGCTCACCCTTCTGGCTCACCCTTCTTGCTCACTCTTCTTGCTCACTCTTCTTGCTCACCCTTCTTGCTCACTCTTCTTGCTCACCCTTCTTGCTCACTCTTCTTGCTCACTCTTCTTGCTCACCCTTCTTGCTCACTCTTCTTGCTCACTCTTCTTGCTCACTCTTCTTGCTCACCCTTCTTGCTCACTCTTCTTGCTCACCCTTCTTGCTCACTCTTCTGGCTCACTCTTCTTGCTCACTCTTCTGGCTCACTCTTCTGGCTCACCCTTCTTGCTCACCCTTCTTGCTCACTCTTCTTGCTCACTCTTCTGGCTCACTCTTCTTGCTCACCCTTCTTGCTCACTCTTCTTGCTCACCCTTCTTGCTCACTCTTCTTGCTCACTCTTCTTGCTCACTCTTCTGGCTCACTCTTCTTGCTCACTCTTCTGGCTCACTCTTCTGGCTCACTCTTCTGGCTCACTCTTCTTGCTCACTCTTCTGGCTCACCCTTCTTGCTCACTCTTCTTGCTCACCCTTCTTGCTCACTCTTCTTGCTCACTCTTCTGGCTCACTCTTCTTGCTCACTCTTCTTGCTCACTCTTCTGGCTCACTCTTCTTGCTCACTCTTCTGGCTCACTCTTCTGGCTCACCCTTCTTGCTCACCCTTCTTGCTCACTCTTCTTGCTCACTCTTCTGGCTCACTCTTCTTGCTCACTCTTCTTGCTCACCCTTCTTGCTCACTCTTCTTGCTCACCCTTCTTGCTCACTCTTCTTGCTCACTCTTCTTGCTCACTCTTCTGGCTCACTCTTCTTGCTCACTCTTCTGGCTCACTCTTCTTGCTCACTCTTCTGGCTCACTCTTCTGGCTCACTCTTCTTGCTCACTCTTCTGGCTCACCCTTCTTGCTCACTCTTCTTGCTCACCCTTCTTGCTCACTCTTCTTGCTCACCCTTCTTGCTCACTCTTCTTGCTCACCCTTCTTGCTCACTCTTCTTGCTCACTCTTCTTGCTCACTCTTCTGGCTCACTCTTCTTGCTCACTCTTCTGGCTCACTCTTCTGGCTCACTCTTCTTGCTCACTCTTCTGGTTCACCCTTCTGGCTCACTCTTCTGGCTCACCCTTCTTGCTCACTCTTCTTGCTCACCCTTCTTGCTCACTCTTCTTGCTCACCCTTCTTGCTCACTCTTCTTGCTCACCCTTCTTGCTCACTCTTCTTGCTCACTCTTCTTGCTCACTCTTCTGGCTCACTCTTCTTGCTCACTCTTCTGGCTCACTCTTCTGGCTCACTCTTCTTGCTCACTCTTCTGGTTCACCCTTCTGGCTCACTCTTCTGGCTCACCCTTCTTGCTCACTCTTCTTGCTCACCCTTCTTGCTCACTCTTCTTGCTCACTCTTCTTGCTCACTCTTCTGGCTCACTCTTCTTGCTCACTCTTCTTGCTCACTCTTCTGGCTCACTCTTCTTGCTCACTCTTTTTAAATGCAGTGTGTGTTCACTGAACCTCCTGCCTGTTCTCTCTCAGGTCCTTCTAATCGCTGACAGCTCATCATCTGTGCAGCTCCAAAGTCATGTCCACATTTTTTTCATACAGTTTGTTTTTAACTTTTTCTCTTTTTTTTTTTGTATCTCATCAACTTGAGGCGATAACAAAAATACCAAATACTCCACAAATGTCATCTTCTTTAACCCTTTAAATGTCATGTTTTTAATGTAAATAAACCATATTTTTGAAACACCATTAAAAAATGTGTTTTTTTTTCAATATGAGATGTAAAAATTGGATTACAGCCTGGTGTATGTCAATGATTAACAATAACACTGGTTATACAGTCATGGAAAAATGTATTAGACCATCAGAAGTCCTCAAAAACACTAGTTCTGTAATCCAGTCTGAACTCCTGTGTGTGTCATGTGACTAAAACAGACAGAACAGAAAACATGGAACGAATAAAAGCACTGTTTTTGTCAGAACAATGACACAGATACTGATGGAAGAACTGAAGGGATTTGGGTTTTTATCCAGAAAACATGTTCAATGCATAGATATCAGCTGTGAAAGTCAACTACTATGAGCTGTTTGTGTTGGTCTCATTATATTTGTGCAAACTAATGGACCTTTAGTTGGACCAGGAATTAAAATGAACAAGAAACTGAAGAAAAGACAGACAGACAGACAGACAGACAGACAGATAGACAGATAGATAGATAGATAGATAGATAGATAGATAGATAGATAGATAGATAGATAGATAGATAGATAGATAGATAGATTCAGTCATTCAGCTGCTCATTGGAACATCAGCACACTTTCACACAATGCATAAACACATAAAAACTACGTAAATTATTATTCAAATTCTTAAAATATTTTCAGCCTGTTTTTCCTGCTCTTTATTTTTGTAACTTTTTGTTGCCAGCTGTGATATTTCCCCATAGTGGGATCAGTAAAGTCTTATCTATTGTAACTTTAAATTACATTCAATTCAATTAACTCTCTAAAAACTAAGACCCAACTCTGCAGACCGTGCAATAATATGCTTAAAGCTGTTTCCTAATGGTTCTCATCCCACCTGGTCACGTTCTGGTGCTTTTGGTTCGTTTTCTTCACCACAGGACACCAGCAGAGTGACTCACTACTCCCTCTAGTGGTCACATAAATCCTCCGGCCCATCGCTGGAAATAAATCCACTTCATTTCTCTACAGTTCAGTACGCTGGCATCTTTGGCAGAACTTCACAGAACTTTATTCTAAACACTATAATGATAACGTTACGGCATTTTTTAACCCCTTCAAGTATGAATAATGAGAACCTTAATCAAGATTTTTTTTTTTTTCCTGAGTGTTTTTATTCCTCTTTCAGCATGAAAAAAGCAATGTTTTTTTTTTTTATGGATCTGTTTTTCATGGAGTTACAAAAATGTCCACTCAGCTGGACACCATGTGTTTAATTTTTGAAGCAAAGAAACATGTATTTACTGACACTTTGTGAAAACTATGAAATAAATTTTTTTAAATGCCGTGAATCTTTTGTTTTCTCACATTTTAACATAATATCAGTTATTACTCACTCAGATAATATGCAACAAAAAAAACAACTTTTTGTTTTAAAAAAAATGTTAATTTCAGTCTAATAACAATTACCAAGTGATTTAGACTCAAATGTGTTAGTGCAGATCAGGTTTATCAGGAACAGGAAAGTTACAGTAATGGTATAAATGTCAGTGTATTATTATGGGATGGTGCATCAGCCTCCACTGTGTTGGCTGATCTGGAACTGAAACAACCAAACCCATGAATATAGAAGAGAACAGCTGGAGAAGAACTGTAGTGACCAGTATGCATGAAAGGGTTCAAAATGTTAACGCAGAAACCACATATCGACCCTTTCAACACTTTCCCCTGTGATGAAGAAATAATATTTTATTTTATGTATTTATTTTTACAGTTGTTCTGTGTCTTTTAATCTATTCTTGTATTTTACTCTGTTATTTTGGTTTTTATTTATTCCTTTCTACAGCACCTTGGTCCACTGTGGTTGTTTTAAAGTGCTTTACAAATAAAGTTGGATTGGATTGATTCTGATTTACAGCTACATACACTGTCGTCCCAAAGTTAAAATCCATGACTCAAAAAACAGTTCTATTTAGAGGCTAAATTCCAGCTCATAAGTAATGAAAGGAGTAATGAAGAAATGTGCAACAGAATGCAACAGAATCCACTCTGAAAATAAGGTCATGGATGTTTCCAACAGCAGAGCAGCTGGTGTGGACACGCAGCCCCAGGGCTGAAGTCAGTCTGGATGAAAGAAATGGATGTAAAAGCCCGTAAACACATGAAAACCTGTGTGTGAGCGTGTTGAGTCAGACACTTGGCCTCTGATTTCATCACGTCGGTTATAAAACAGTAAATTTACTCACACTTTCTACTTGTGAGGACTTGTACTACAGCCATGCCCTTAAACGTTACCATGACAACCATGTGCCGAACCCTAAACATTATGAACATGGGAGCGCTTAGA
>NW_021941435.1:15000-54132 GCF_902148855.1 Sphaeramia orbicularis | reverse complement strand
AAAAACAGATCTAGAAGAGGAGGAAAGAACCGACAAAAAAGAAAAAGGAAAGAACCCCCCCCCCAAAAAAAAAACAGATCTAGAAGAGGAGGAAAGAACCGACAACAAAGAAAAAGGAAAGAACCCGGAAAAAAAAAAACAGATCTAGAAGAGGAGGAAAGAACCGACAAAAAAGAAAAAGGAAAGAACCCCCCCCCCCAAAAAAAAAACAGATCTAGAAGAGGAGGAAAGAACCGACAAAAAAGAAAAAGGAAAGAACCCCCCCCCCCCCAAAAAAAAACAGATCTAGAAGAGGAGGAAAGAACCCAAAAAAAAAGAAAAAGGAAAGAACCCAGACAAAAAAAGAAACAAACAAACAAAAAAAAAAAAAAACAGATCTAGAAGAGGAGGAAAGAGCCAACAAAAAAGAAAAAGCAAAGAAAGAAAGACAGGAAACAGACCCGGATGGACCCACTGAAACTGAACACGTGATCAATGAACTGAACCAGATCAATACTATCAATAATGTGTCAATCAAATAGAAAAGCTGTGAATTAAAGGAGGGATGATCTGGACCTGGTCCTGAACCTGGACCTGGATCTGAACCTGAACCTGAACCTGGAGCTGAACCTGGACCTGGGCCTGGATCTGAACCTGGTCCTGGACCTGGTTGGGGTCAGACTCACCTGTGGACAGGTGACAGGATGTGGTCCTTTCAGAGTAAAAGCCTGAGGATCCGGTTCTTTATGTTCGAATAAATATCAATATCAAATTAAAGCTGCAAGCAGCATTGGGCGGGACCTCACACTGGGCGTTCCGCCTCCCGTGCGTTCCGCCTCCCGTGCGTTCCGCCTCCCGTGGCCGTCGACACCTCAGCTCCACTCACACCTCTCTGTCCCGACACCAGCCCCTCCCTTCTGCATCCGTCCTCCTTTCATCCCTGCAGAACACCTGCGCCCCTCTGCTGAAACCACCTTCACCTTTTAATGAGGCTTTTATTTTGAAAATCCTACTGTGTGTGTGTGTGTGTCACAGACAGAATCCGTTTGAGTGACTTGAAACTGTACAAACAGGTGAACATAAAACTCATACTTCACCATTTTTAACTGGCGCGTGCAAAGCAGGGGGCCGGGGGGGCTTCAGCCCCTGCCGCTGTGACCCTCTGCCTACAGGTGCACTTTTGAATCTTTTTTTTTTTTTTTTGGTGCAAAAAACTGCATGACTAAAATTTTTGTGACTAAAATTTTGATCAATGATAATAAATGTTCAGTGGTTTAATTTCACTGTGACTGGACCTGCTCATGGTGCCTGTCATCTGTGTCAGGCCACGCCCCTTCCTCCTGTGCAACCGTGCTTGCAACACACACACACACACACACACACACGTCATGTGGTCTGAATGAATGTGGAGGAGGGACTCTGGTTCCAGGTCCGTCAGAGTCCACCCCCTCTCTGTCCAGAACATTCCCTGGTCTGTGTTGGTCCTGGTCTGTGTTGGTCCTGGTCCTGTTCTTGTCCAGCTGTAGTTCTGCTTCTAAACCTGATGGTCAGTGTCATGGTCAGTCGTGGCCTTAGCTCCAGACCAGCCCGCTGTAACAGCTGAGGTCCACCTGAGTGTGAGTCCTGCTGAAGCTCTCACACATCTGCTTCTGTTGGACTTCCACAAACTGGAGTTTCAGCCACAGAACTGGAACACATGTCTGCAGTTTTCTGTTTTTGCAGAACACCTTTAAGTTTACTCTGAGCTTTAATGAACATCTACATGATCAGTAAATTAAATATAGGCTAAAGGAGGTGATTTACACTGAAAAATGAAAAACACAGAAGTTTTTATTAGAATAAATGGTGATAAATCACATGAGAAACGTTAAGAAGACAGAAAACAATCCTTCAGAAGCTGCCATAAAAGTACCAGTGGGTCTGAATGGGTTAAATGTGCTGAAGTAATTAAATTCTGCTAAACTGATGTAAAACTGCATAAACAGAAAACACATCCAAGTCTTCTTCTCATCCAGTACCTAAATCTGGTCCTTCTGCTGAACCAGAGTCATAAAACTCAGGTCAAATCCTCGACTCTTTCATCAGCGCCAACACTTGGACATTTCTGCTTTTGTTTCACAAACTGTTGGATCCATTATCGTAATATCTGTGTTCGCCTCAAACATCTGGAGTGAATCTGATTTGAAAGAACCACAAACCTCCACAAATATTCCCATCAACCTGCTCAGTATTAAATGATGCAGCTGTAAATACTACAATCTAAACTGTATTATTATCATGTAATGTTCAGTGGTTTGGCTTGGGTTAACACTTCCTCTACATGGTTCTGTCTGAACTGTGGAAAACCTAAATATCATCATAAATATGTCCTAGAATGAAAAGAAATGAAATATTCAATGTTTCACTGTAAAAGCAGGTGTAAAACCAGCTGTAAAATGAAGGTATTTCTAGTTCTTAACATTCACTCTCATGCTTTTATACATAATTTAACATGTTTTTAAGAGTTTGTCTTGGACTTCCACTGCAAAAATCCAAATCTTACCAAGTGTATTATTCTCATTTACTCGTCCAAATATCTCATCACATTTAAAATAAGACAGAATCACCTACAGAGGAACTTGTAAGGGAGATAAAAGAACTTATTTTTTAGAAAATAGATCTAGAAAATCTTACCGAGATCATTTTCATTTGTTCCATTGGCAGATTTTTTGGATGAATTGAGCAAAAAAAATCTAGAATTAAGCAAAAAAATCTGCCAATGGAACAAGTGAAAATGATCTCGGTAAGATTTGTTGAAATCAGATTTTCCAGATCTATTGTCTAAAACCCAGTTCTTCTATCTCACTGAAAAGTTCCTCTGTAGGTGATTTTGTCTGATTTTAAGTGTGATGAGATATTTGGACTGAAATGAGAAAAAGACACCTGGTCAGATTTAGATTTGTGCAGAGTATGAACACACACAAACTTCTACACATTACATCTGTATTTACACTTCTATAGGAACTGAACATCTAAATAAACTGATCACATATTCTATGTGATGCCATTTCACACCATTTTATTAAAGATGAAAACAAATTCTGTCTTGTTCTTAAAAAAACATTTAATTAACAAACAAAATACAACAAACAACAAAACAGTGGATGAGTATCCAGAGGAGAATGTCAAATATGACGAAGGCTAGTTCAACAAAGTTCACATTTAGAAACAAACAACATTATGAATCCACAGCACGTCACAGATCTCAGTCCCATTGAACATCTGTGGGATCTTCTTGTAGATCCATGTATGCTCAGCGTCCACACCTGGAAACCAGCAGATGTTCATCCAGGTCCTTCAGGAAGAGTGGGACAACATCCCCCAGATAGGATCAGGAGGTGAATGCAGAAGGACCCAGCCTGTGTTCAGGCTAAGGGGGACACACCCAGGACTGAGGACATGGACCTGGACCATGTGGTCCATCTGTGACCTGCTGTGGATTAATACTGTTGCTTGTTGCTAAATGTGAACTTTGTTGAACTGCCCTTTGTCATATTGTCATAAATGTGAACTTTGTATTTGGTGGTTATTCGTTTTCATGTGCCCTTCTGGAAGTTTGAGCCCCTGGCCCTTTATAGCTCTGTGCACGGCCCTGCTTTTTAATATGGCTTTGATTTTGTAAAACCTTATTGTGTGTGTGTGTGTGTGTGTGTGTGTACCATTCACATTTTTATCATGTCCTCATTTTTATTCTAGTTTTTATATATATACAGGGTGGGGAAGCAAAATGTACAATATTTTGAGGCAGGGATTGAAAGACAGTGTATGACTAATTAGTTTATAGAAAGTCATGAGAATTTATTTACCACAAGAAAATGTCCATAATAGAAAATGTTTTTATTCTATGTGTCCTCCTTCTTTCTCAATAACTGCCTTCACACACTTCCTGAAACTTGTGCAAGTGTTCCTCAAATATTGGGGTGACAACTTCTCCCATTCTTCTTTAATAGTATCTTTAAGAAAGTGGACATTGCTGTGTGATGTTCTATTGGTAGCATGTTCTAAAACGCCCCAAACAGCAGAATCCAGAGGGTTTAGATCTGGGCTGGAAGGCGGACATAAACATGATTCCCAAAAATTGCTAAAGTTGGATTTGTTGCTGTTGTCAACAAGTGTTTTGGTGTTCTTGTGTAAGATTTGAACTTCAGATCCTATTTTACTGCATTTCTAACGCTCTTGTTGTCTACCTCAAGTTCAATTACCATTTTTCTCCTGGATTTGGTTGGATCCTTTAGGATTTTGGATTTGAGAGCTTTAATAAAAGCTTTGGTACGTTTTTTGTTGCTTCGTCCACTTCCAGACTTTCTGGTAATAGTTTTGCTCATAGTCATTCTCTTCTTTCCATTATAAACAGTCTTTATGGACACTCCAACTATTTTTGAAATCTCCTTTGGTGTGACGAGTGCATTCAGCAAATCACACGCTCTTTGACGTTTGCTTTCCTGATTACTCATATGGGCAAAAGTTTGTGAAAAGGTATGGATAATAGTGTTAGGTATGATTATGACATCAATATATGTTTGGGTTC
Organism: Sphaeramia orbicularis; assembly: GCF_902148855.1. Classification (NCBI taxonomy): domain Eukaryota; kingdom Metazoa; phylum Chordata; class Actinopteri; order Kurtiformes; family Apogonidae; genus Sphaeramia; species Sphaeramia orbicularis. The sequence continues at coordinate 49,586 of NW_021941435.1, read as the reverse complement.
AAAACAACTGACGTAGTGTCTGCTGAGAAAAAACAACTAAATGTTCAGTGTACATTTGGCTTCCCCACCCTGTATATATATATATATATATATATATATATATATATATATATATATATATATATATATATATATATATAGATATATAGATAGATAGATAGATAGATAGATAGATAGATAGAAAAAACTGAGGGTTTTACTTTGAAAGGCTATTTTCTGACTATCTCTTGGACACAGCTCACAGCGTCCTCCTATATTTTTTTTAGTGCTGATGTGAGGAACATTTTGACTTTGGTTTCATGTCTCTTGGACATTCCTGCTGGCCGCTATGGTGGTTTCTGTGTTTTTTGACATAGGTGGTGCTAGAGAGCATATTTTGGCACCTACGGGGTTAATTTTTGCATTTTATCAAATTTTTCACTGGACCTGACACACGTGCCAAATTTGGTGAGTTTTAGAGCATGTTTAGGGGGTCAAAATCCAGTTCAAAGTGGCGTCGGGATGACAATAATAATAATAAATTAAAGCCGCAAGCGGCATCTAAAGGCCCTCGCCACGGGCACGTCCAGTAGAAGTATGTCCATCGTTCAGCAGGTGGCGCTCTAGCACCAAATTTCAATGTCTTCTAATGAATGGGTGTAGGCCTGGGAGATCGACAACTGATTCAAATTTGAGGCAAATCTTTGTTTGTATGTCCGAACAAAAGAAAGTTTTGTATAAGTAAATCTGTAGGGGGCGCCATGCAGCTAGAAGAAAATTGTAGGGGGTGCTATGGCACCGAATTTCAAATATTTCTGATAAATAGGTGTAGGCCTGGGAGATAGACGTCTGAGTCAAATTTGAGCCAAATCGGTGCTTGTATGTCCGAACTGATTTCATTTTTGTAAATGTACATTTGTAGGGGGCGCTATTGTGCAAAATTTCAATTTCTTTTAATAAATGGCTGTAGGCCTGGGAGATGGACGTCTGAGTCAAATTTCAGCCAAATCGGTGATCGTATGTCTGAGCTGAAGCAATTTTTGTAATGGTAAATTCACGAAGAAACTTTGCAAAGTTTGCGACGTCGTCACACAAAAACGGTGACACCTATCCAAAAAATTCGGCTAACTTTTGATGCCCCACTTCTCTAGATACTGTACACCGATTTTGAGCTCATTTGACCAAATGGCAGAGGAGGAGATAGTTAAAATACGACGTCAGCAAAAACGCTGACTCAGCATTTTGGAAATTTCAATCCAATATGGCCGACTAAGGGTTGGTTTTGGGGCGTGGCCATAATAATATTTTTTGTTTGTCTCCTCATGATGAATCTGTGTACCGATTTTCGTGGCTCTACAACAAACTTTACATTGGACGTGCTCCCATTGGCGTAATGCATTTCCACTTTTCAAGGAGGCGCTGCGACAACATTTCTTTACCGACATCTACGAAACCTATATGTAAATTAAATTTCTCGCACTTCTGAATTTTGGGCAAAATTTGGTGAGTTTTCGTAAATGTTCAGGGGGTCAAATTTGAGCTCAAAGAGCAGGAGAAGAAAAATACATAAAAATTAAAGCCGCAAGTGGCATCTAAAGGCCCTCGCCAAGGGCACGTCCAGTGGAAGTATGCCCATTGTTCAGCAGGTGGCGCTCTAGCACCAAATTTCAGTTTCTTCTGATGAATGGGTGTAGGCCTGGGAGATTGACAACTGATTCAAATTTGAGGGAAATCATTGCTCGTATGTCCGAAGTAAGGATATTTTTGTATAAGTAAATCTGTAGGGGGCGCCATGCAGCTAAAAATAAATTTCTACCATTGAATGGGTGTAGGTTTGCGAGATGTACCACTGAGTCAAATTTGAGCCAAATCGGTGGTCGTATGTCCGAAGTAATGCAATTTTCGTGAAGGTAAATTTGTAGGGGGCGCTAGTGAGCGAAATGGAAATTTCTTTTGATAAATGGGTGTAGGCCTGGGAGATAGATGTCTGAGTCAAATTTCAGCCAAATTGGTGTTCGTATGTCGGAGCTGAAGCAATTTTTGTGATGGTAAATTTTTGAAAAAACTTTGCAAAGTTTGCAACCTCGTCGCACAAAAACGGTAACACCGATTCAAAAAATTCGGCTAACTTTTGATGCCCCACTTCTGTAGATACTGTACACCGATTTTCAGCTCATTTGGCCAAACGGCTTAGTAGGAGATTGTTAAAATACAACGTCAGCGAAAACGCTGACTCAGCATTTTAGAAATTTCAATCCAATATGGCTGACTAAGGGTTGGTTTTGGGGCGTGGCCATAATAATATTTTTTGTTTGTCTCCTCATGATGAATCTGTGTACTGATTTTTGTGGCTCTACGACAAACTTTATGTTGGACATGCTCCCATTGGCGCAATGCATTTCCACTTTTCAAGGGGGCGCTGTAGCAACATTTCTTTACCGACATCTACGAAACATATATGTAAATTAAATTTTTCACATTTCTGAATTTTGGGTAAACTTTGGTGAGTTTTCATAAATGTTTAGGGGGTCAAAATTGAGCTCAAAGCGCAGGAGAAAGAAAAAAATAATAATAATAATAATAATTAAAGCCGCAATCGGCATATAAAGGCCCTCGCAAAGGGCACGTCCAGTGGAAGTATGCTCATCGTTCAGCAGGTGGCATTCTCACCCCAAATTTTGTGCCTTCTGATGAATGGGTGTAGGCCTGGGACATTGACAATTGACTCAAATTTGAGAAAAATCAGTGTTCGTATGTCCGAACTGAACAAAATTTTGTATAAATAAATCTGTAGGGGGCGCTATGGAGCCAAAATTAAATTTGTTCCATTGAATGGGTGTAGGCCTGTGAGATGTACCACTGAGTCAAATTTGAGCTAAATCAGTGTTCGTACGTCCGAATTGATGCAATTTTCGTGAAGGTAAATTTGTAGGGGGCGCTACTGAGTGAAGTGGCAATTTGTTATGATAAATGGATTTAGGCCTGGGAGACTGACAACTGATTCAAATTTGAGCCAAATTGGTTTTCGTATGTCTAACATGAAGTAATTTTCATAAAGGTAACATTGTAGGGGGCGCTATGGCACCGAATTTCAAATTTTTCTGATAAATGGGTGTAGGCCTGAGAGATAGACATCTGAGTCCAATTTGAGCCAAATCGGTGTTCGTATGTCCAAACTGAATCAATTTTAATAAAAAAATATTAAAAATTTTTGTAGGGGGCGCTGTAGTGCGAAATTTCAGTTTCTTTTGACAAGTAGGTGTAGGCCTGGGAGACAGATGTCTGAGTCAAATTTGAGCCAAATCGGTGTTCGTATCTCCGAACTGATGTCATTTTTGTAAATATACATTTGTAGGGGGCGCTGTAGTGCGAAATTTTAGTTTCTTTTAATAAATGGGTGTAGGCCTGCGAGATAGACGTCTGAGTCAAATTTGAGCCAAATCGGTGTTTGTATGTCTTAGCTGAAGCAATTTTTGTCATGGCAAATTTTCGAAAAAACTTCACAAAGTTTGCAACCTTGTCGCACAAAAACAGTGACACCGATTCAAAAAATTCGGCTAACTTTTGATGCCCCACTTCTCTAGATACTGTACACCGATTTTGAGCTCATTCGGCCAAACGGCTTAGTAGGAGATAGTTAAAATACAACTTCAGCGAAAACGCTGACTCAGCATTTTGGAAATTTCAATCCAATATGGCTGACTAAGGGTTGGTTTAGGGGCGTGGCCATAATAATATTTTTTGTTTGTCTCCTCATGATGAATCTGTGTACCGATTTTAGTGGCTCTATGAAAAACTTTATGTTGGACACGCTCCCATTGGCATAATGCATTTCCACTTTTCAAGGGGGCGCTGCTGCAACATTTCTTTACCGACATCTACGAAACCTATATGTAAATTCAATTTCTCAAACTTCTGAATTTTGTGCAAAATTTGGTGAGTTTTCGTAAATGTTAACGGGGTCAAAATTGAGCTCAAAGCGCAGGAGAAGGAAAAATAAGACAAAAAAAAAAAAAAAAAATTAAAGCCGCAAGCGGCATCTAAAGGCCCTCGCCACGGGCACGTCCAGTGGAAGTATGCTCATCGTTCAGCAGGTGGCGCTGTAGCCCCAAATTTTGTGTCTTCTAATGAATGGGTTTAGGCCTGGGACATTGACAATTGATTTGAGACAAATCTTGAAACAAAATTTTGTATATATAAATCTGTAGGGGGCGCTATGAGCAAAAATTCAATTTGTTCCATTGAATGGGTGTAGGCCTGCGAGATGTACCACTGAGTCAAATTTGAGCCAAATCGGTGTTCGTATGTCCGAACTGAAGAAATTTTAATAAAAAATATTAAAAATTTTTGTAGGGGGCGCTGTAGTACAAAATTTCAGTTTCTTTTGATAAATAGGTGTAGGCCTTTGAGACAGATGTTTGAGTCAAATTTGAGCCAAATCGGTGTTTGTATGTCCAAACTGATGTCATTTTTGTAAATGTACATTTGTAGGGGGCGCTATAGTGCAAAATTTCAATTTCTTTTAATAAATGGGTGTAGGCCTGGGAGATGGACGTCTGAGTCAAATTTCAGCCAAATCGCTGTTCGTATGTCTGAGCTGAAGCAATTTTTATGATGGTAAATTTTCGAAAAAACTTCGCAAAGTTTGCAACCTCGTCACACAAAAACGGTGATGCCGATTCAAAAAATTCGGCTAACTTTTGATGCCCCACTTGTCTAGATACTGTACACCGATTTTGAGCTCATTCGGCCAAACGGCTTAGTAGGAGATAGTTAAAATACAACTTCAGTGAAAACGCTGACTCAGCATTTTGGAAATTTCAATCCAATATGGCCGACTAAGGGTTGGTTTAGGGGCGTGGCCATAATAATATTTTTTGTTTGTCTCCTCATGATGAATCTGTCTACCGATTTTCGTGGCTCTACGACAAACTTTATGTTGGACGTGCTCCCATTAGCACAATGCATTTGCACTTTTCAAGGGGGCGCTGCCGCAACATTTCTTTACCGACATCTACGAAACCTATACGTAAATTCAATTTCTCACACTTCTGAATTTTAGGCGAAATTTGGTGAGTTTTCGTAAATGTTCAGGGGGTCAAAATTGAGCTCAAAGCGCAGGAGAAAGAAAAATAAGACAAAAAAAATAAATAAATAAAAATAATAATAATTTGAGCAAGAACAATATAGCCGTTTCTATGGCAACCACGTATTTGCCCTTTTTTGAAAGTTCTCGAGGTCCCCCACATGTTTGTGGGGTCAGAGGTCACCTGTCGTGCACTTACACACATGTGACTGACCCCGAGTGGGCGTGTCCCATTGACTCCCATTCATTCTGAGCAGGTGTAAATATGCGATTTGTGCACATGTCATATACATCGTCGGAAAGGTCTCAGTGCCGTGAATGTGAATGTGTGTGAGAGTGGCGACAGTGGCGAAAGGCGACCGCGTCACTGGCGATTTCGTCCCCATGCGCCCACTGCAGACTCAATAGGCCCTGCGCCGGCTTTACTCGGCTCGGGCCTAATAAGAATCTGAGCAAGAACAATATAGCCGTTTCTATGGCAACCACGTATTTGGCCTTATGTGAAAGCTCTTGAGGTCCCCCACATGTCTGTGGGGTCAGAGGTCAGCTGTCGTGCACTTACACCCACATGACTGACCCCGAGTGGGCGTGTCCCATTGACTCCCATTCATTCTGAGCAGGTGTAAATATGCGATTTGTGCACATGTCATGTACATCGTCGGAAAGGTCTCAGTGCCGTGAATGTGAATATGTGTGAGAGTGGCGACAGTGGAGAAAGGCGACCGCGTCACTGGCGATTTGGTCCCCATGCGCCCACTGCAGACTCAATAGGCCCTGCGCCGGCTTTACTCGGCTCGGGCCTAAAAAACGAACGAAAAACAATAGGGGCCTTGCCAGAAGGCAAGGCCCCTATTGTTTTTCGTTCGTTCCTCTTGGCTCGGTCCCTGGTAACTGTGATTTACAGACTCACCTGAACACACCACTGAAGGCCTGAGCACAAAACCAGTGGAGACTGTGGACACCATTATTATTATTATTATTATTATTATTATTATTATTATTATGATTATTATTATTATTATTATTATTATTATTATTATTATTATGATTATGATTATTATTATTATTATTATTATTATTATTATTATTTTTATGATTGTTATTATTATTACGATTATTATTATTATTATTATTATTACAATTATTATTATTATTATTACGATTATTATTATTATTATTATTGTTATTATTATTATTATTACGATTATTATTATTATTATTACTATTATTACGATTATTATTATTATTACTATTATTATTTTTATTACTATTATTATTATTATTATTATTATTATTATTACGATTATTATTATTATTATTATTATTATTATTATTATTATTATATTATTATTACCACTACTGTGGGCGGTCCTTCAGTCTCCTGTGGGCGGTCCTTCAGTCTCCTGTGGTACGGCGTAGTAGAGGTGGAAGTCCTAAAGTCCCACCCTGTGTGCGGACCCTGAAGTATCTGCAGTGACCAGATGGACCCGGGTCGGTCAGATGTTGTTAACTGTTCATTTAAAGCTTAATACTGTAAAAAATATATAAAATAAAACCAGATAAAATTCCTGACAGTTAACGGTAACAGAAGTATTAGTTCTGTCAGTTGAACCAGACTTGTTTGTTCATTGACAAATATCTTGTGTAATTACAGGAGGTTTCACAACAAAACTGTTGAATAAATGTATTTTTGTGAATGTAGAACATGTATAAGCACTGATAAACTGTCCAAATACAGTTTTTATCAGTGGAGTGGACAACTGAGTCTCAAAGGTGCGTTCAAGGACCACACTCGACTCCAGGCCAATGACGTACTGGACACAGTGTTGGACAGTGAAGGGGTCCTGGTTGGTTGCCATGGGAACAGTGAGTGTTTTACTGTACCGCTTCATGGCAGATGTCCGTCCGTCTGACAGACGACACATGAGGGTAAAAAACTGTGAAGGTCAGACTGAACAGGAGGGTCCCTGAAGGCATCGTCAGCTGTGGAGGCGGCGGCCAGCTGAGGCCAAACAGGAAGTGTGAAAACAAGTCCTGAGGGCGGGACCATCTGTAAACACCACCGAAGAAGAAACAAAGTCACCTTCAGGGACCCAAGGGAGGGTAGGACGTTCAGGAACCAGGTCCAGAAAACCAGACCAGGACCCTGTGTCCTACATTAGACAGACCAGTCCCCCATGTCCTACATTAAAGACAGACCGGACCAGACCCCCATGTCCTACAGGACACAGACCAGACCAGTCCCCCATGTCCTTCATTAGACAGACCAGGTTCTTCTTCAGGTGCTTAAGGTGGTCCATGTTGTAGCTAAAACAGCTCTGTTTTTTTGTCCTGATGGTTTCGTGGAGGCGGGTCCAGGTCTTAAGTCTTCTGAGGACTTGTTGGTCGGTCACTCTGTCCATGAGACGTTCGTCCAGAGTTCAAAGGACGTCCGTTTTTTCGTCATTTGCACCTGAAGGTTCCACGTCTCGGCTCCGTACGGTGTTGACCCTATGTCAAAGTCCAGAATCCACCTTCTTGTTGGTCGTGGACTCAGGGGTCTTTTTAGGACCTGGTTCATCTTGCTGAAGGCTGGTCCTCCTACCGGCTAACGCTGGTCCTGGTCCTGTCTGGCCTTGGTTTTCTTTGCGTTCATCTTCTTGTTGTCGACTTCTCCTTCTTCGTTAACTCCGTCTGCGATGCTTTGGAGCTCTTCCTGGTTCTCTGCGAACACTACGGTATCGTCAGCGTTCCTCCACATGTGGACTCCAAACCCCCACCCTTTGAGTGGAGACAAGACCAGGTGGAGAAGGTCTGTGTTTAGAGACCTGTAGGAACCACCTTTATTAGGCCCCAGCCCCAAAGGCCCCAGCCACAGAGGCCCCAGCCCCAAAGGCCCCAGCCGCAGAGGCCCCAGCCCCAAAGGCCCCAGCCGCAGAGGCCCCAGCCCCAAAGGCCCCAGCTGCAGAGGCCCCAGCTGCAGAGGCTTGCCGCAGAGGCCCGAGCCCCAAAGGCCCCAGCCCCAAAGGCCCCAGCCGCAGAGGCCCCAGCCCCAAAGGCCCCAGCTGCAGAGGCCCCAGCCGCAGAGGCCCCAGCCCCAAAGGCCCCAGCCGCAGAGGCCCCAGCCCCAAAGGCCCCAGCTGCAGAGGCCCCAGCCGCAGAGGCCCCAGCCCCAAAGGCCCCAGCCGCAGAGGCCCCAGCCCCAAAGGCCCTAGCCGCAGAGTCCCCAGCCCCAAAGGCCCCAGCTGCAGAGGCCCCAGCCGCAGAGGCCCCAGCCCCAAAGGCCCCAGCCCCAAAGGCCCCAGCTGCAGAGGCCCCAGCCGCAGAGGCCCCAGCCCCAAAGGCCCCAGCCGCAGAGGCCCCAGCCCCAAAGGCCCTAGCCGCAGAGGCCCCAGCCCCAAAGGCCCCAGCTGCAGAGGCCCCAGCCGCAGAGGCCCCAGCCCCAAAGGCCCCAGCCACAGAGGCCCCAGCCCCAAAGGCCCCAGCCGCAGAGGCCCCAGCCCCAAAGGCCCCAGCCGCAGAGGCCCCAGCCCCAAAGGCCCTAGCCGCAGAGGCCCCAGCCCCAAAGGCCCCAGCTGCAGAGGCCCCAGCCGCAGAGGCCCCAGCCCCAAAGGCCCCAGCCGCAGAGGCCCCAGCCCCAAAGGCCCCAGCCGCAGAGGCCCCAGCCCCAAAGGCCCCAGCCGCAGAGGCCCCAGCCCCAAAGGCCCCAGCCGCAGAGGCCCCAGCCCCAAAGGCCCCAGCCCCAAAGGCCCCAGCCGCAGAGGCCCCAGCCCCAAAGGGACGATTAAAATGGCATGTCCGAAGTCCATTTCTGTTCGGTTTTGTTCATTATTTTCGCTCAGTTTTCGTTCAGTTTTGTTCAGTTTTTCATTACTTTGTCGATTTCTGTTCAGTCTTGTTCAGTGGCAGGGGCACCTGCCTAGAACCGTTCTACTTCTGTTCCGGTTCTGTCCTAGAGCCAAACACAGTCCCAGAACAGGAAACAGAACATGTTCCTTCGGCGCTCTACGACTGCATACAGGTCGCTGACCGTTGCTGACTGGACTCTTGGGTGGAAACTCCCACTGGACGGTCGGACACTGGACCTGAACCCTCAGGTGTTTGTGTTCTGGTTCTGGTGTCTGGGATGGAACGTCCACACCAAACCTTCAGACGGTGTTCTCCACATGTACACTCTGGAACCCCCGACGACGCCGTCGCCGTCCAAACCAAAGGCCCGTCGGATCAAATATTTAGTGTTTTTTTCTTTTGTCGTTTTCGTCATAAATGCTTCCTTTTTGATTCTAGTTGTGTTTTTGTTCCGTGGTTACGGTGGGCCCTGAATGCCTCACGGTGCATTCAGAGCAGCTGACTTCAGATCAGTTTAATAAGCTGAACATCAGCTGTTTGTCAGCAGGACGTTTTAATTGGACGTGGGTGTGAAATGTGCCTGTGGACAAACACACACACACTGACGTGGGCTTCTTATTTTTAAACCCACGCTGCCTTCACGTCCGTTTTCTGCAGTTCCTACTGTTGACAATCCACAACGGCTCCTGGACTTCAGGGACGTCTGGAGGACAGCAGGGGTTGAGTAGTGGGACTGGTCCAGGGCTCTGCGGCCTTTATCGGTCAGATCCATTCTGGCCCCTCCCTCTTCCACCAAAAAAAAAAATAGTCTGGAGCCGCAAAAAATAACAGAGCTGATAAACTTTGAAAAGTTTTCATCTTTTTTCACATTTGATCTGTTCCGACCACTGAATACAACAAACAGAAGGGCAGTGTGGAATGGACTCTGGAGTAGGATTACTCCAAAAGTACACAGTACAAGTAGTTCATAGTATTTGTGCTAATAGTATGTGAAGTATTAATACCAAGTATACCAAATTCATGAGGTACTTACTGGAAAAATTAATTTTATTCATCATTGAATTTAGTCTTTTACACTATTTCAGATGAAAAAACAAACACTTTTGGAGCTGGGAAGGGATTGTGTTGTAGGATTAAAAGTACACAGTAAAAGTAGTTCATAGTATATGTGCTGATAGTATATGAAATAGTTTTGGATTTTTTATTCTAGTTTAGTTTTATTTAGTTTAGACTTTTTTTTTGTCTAATTCAGTTCGTTTTAATTTGTTTTTAAAGCAGGTTTGATAGTTTTTATTAGTTTTAATTTTTTTCCTAAATGTTTAGTTGTAGTTTAGTTTAAAAAAATTTAAAAAAAATAAATAAAAATGAATGAATGAATGAATGAATGAATTACATTAAAATAAAATAAAATTTACAAAAAAGAAGATTTCTCTGGTACCAACCTAGGTTCTAAGAGTTTTAGATTTTTCATTCTAGTTTAGTTTTATTTAGTTTGGACTTTTTTTTTCTCTAATTCAGTTCGTTTTAATTTATTTTTAGAGCAGGTTTGATAGTTTTTATTAGTTTTCATTTTTTTCTAAATGTTTAGTTGTAGTTTAGTTTTAGTTGTAGTTTAGTTTTAATTTAGTAGTAGTTCAGTTGTAGTTTAGTTTTAGTTTAGTTTTAATTTAGTTGTAGTTTAGTTTTAATTTAGTTGTAGTTTAGTTTTAGTTCAGTTGTAGTTTAGTTGTAGTTCAGTTTTAGTTCAGTTGTAGTTTAGTTGTAGTTCAGTTGTAGTTCAGTTGTAGTTCAGTTGTAGTTCAGTTTTAGTTCAGTTGTAGTTTAGTTGTAGTTCAGTTGTAGTTCAGTTGTATTTCAGTTGTAGTTTAGTTGTAGTTCAGTTGTAGTTTAGTTTTAGTTTAGTTTTAATTTAGTTGTAGTTTAGTTTTAGTTCAGTTGTAGTTCAGCTGTAGTTCAGTTGTAGTTTAGTTGTAGTTCAGTTGTAGTTCAGTTGTAGTTCAGTTGTAGTTTAGTTGTAGTTCAGTTGTAGTTTAGTTTTAGTTTAGTTTTAATTTAGTTGTAGTTCAGTTGTAGTTCAGTTGTAGTTTAGTTTTAGTTTAGTTTTAATTTAGTTGTAGTTTAGTTTTAGTTCAGTTGTAGTTCAGCTGTAGTTCAGTTGTAGTTTAGTTTTAGTTCAGTTGTAGTTCAGCTGTAGTTCAGTTGTAGTTTAGTTGTAGTTCAGTTGTAGTTTAGTTTTAGTTTAGTTTTAATTTAGTTGTAGTTCAGTTGTAGTTTAGTTGTAGTTTAGTTGTAGTTCAGTTGTAGTTCAGTTGTCGTTTAGTTGTAGTTCAGTTGTAGTTTAGTTTCAGTTCAGCTGTAGTTCAGTTGTAGTTTAGTTGTAGTTCAGTTTTAGTTCAGTTGTAGTTTTAGTTGTAGTTCAGTTGTAGTTCAGTTGTCGTTTAGTTGTAGTTCAGTTGTAGTTTAGTTTCAGTTCAGTTGTAGTTCAGTTGTAGTTCAGTTGTAGTTTAGTTGTAGTTCAGTTGTAGTTCAGTTGTAGTTTAGTTTTAATTTAGTTGTAGTTTAGTTTTAATTTAGTTGTAGTTCAGTCGTAGTTCAGTTGTAGTTCAGTTGTAGTTCAGTTTTAGTTCAGTTGTAGTTTAGTTGTAGTTCAGTTGTAGTTTAGTCGTAGTTCAGTCGTAGTTTAGTTGTAGTTCAGTTGTAGTTCAGTTGAAGTTCAGTTTTAGTTTAGTTGTAGTTCAGTTGTAGTTCAGTTTTAGTTTAGTTGTAGTTCAGTTGTAGTTCAGTTGTAGTTTAGTTGTAGTTCAGTTGTAGTTCAGTTGTAGTTCAGTTTTAGTTTAGTTGTAGTTCAGTTGTAGTTCAGTTGTAGTTTAGTTGTAGTTCAGTTGTAGTTTAGTTCAGTTGTAGTTCAGTTGTAGTTCAGTTGTAGTTTAGTTGTAGTTCAGTTGTTGTTCAGTTGTAGTTCAGTTGTAGTTCAGTTGTAGTTTAGTTGTAGTTCAGTTGTAGTTAAGTTGTAGTTCAGTTGTAGTTCAGTTGTAGTTTAGTTGTAGTTCAGTTGTAGTTTAGTTGTAGTTCAGTTGTAGTTTAGTTGTAGTTCAGTTGTAGTTCAGTTGTAGTTTAGTTGTAGTTCAGTTGTAGTTTAGTTGTAGTTCAGTTGTAGTTCAGTTTTAGTTTAGTTGTAGTTCAGTTGTAGTTCAGTTGTAGTTTAGTTGTAGTTCAGTTGTAGTTTAGTTCAGTTGTAGTTCAGTTGTAGTTCAGTTGTAGTTTAGTTGTAGTTTAGTTGTAGTTCAGTTGTTGTTCAGTTGTAGTTTAGTTTAGTTGTAGTTCAGTTGTTGTTCAGTTGTAGTTTAGTTCAGTTGTAGTTCAGTTGTAGTTCAGTTGTAGTTTAGTTGTAGTTCAGTTGTTGTTCAGTTGTAGTTCAGTTGTAGTTCAGTTGTAGTTTAGTTGTAGTTCAGTTGTAGTTCAGTTGTAGTTTAGTTGTAGTTCAGTTGTAGTTCAGTTGTAGTTCAGTTGTAGTTTATTTGTAGTTCAGTTGTAGTTCAGTTGTAGTTTATTTGTAGTTTAGTTGTAGTTCAGTTGTAGTTTAGTTGTAGTTCAGTTGTAGTTCAGTTGTAGTTCAGTTGTAGTTCAGTTGTAGTTCAGTTGTAGTTCAGTTGTAGTTCAGTGGTCTCTTTTCTCTTCTTCTCTGTGCTCCTATTCAAATCAATCCCAGACAGGACTCTGCTGCTTTAGTCTCCATGTTTCCAGGTAGAGTGGGGACCAGAAGACGACTGGAAACCACAAGTGAACACAAGTGACAGAGCAAAAAGTGTCGTATGGAGACAGCACAGAAAACTGAGAGAGACAAAGAAATCCATTTAACATCAATCTGACATTGACAAAGACCAAAACCAAGGGAATTGGATCCAGAATTTTGATCCGTTTCAGTTAGTTTAGTAAACACACAATACAGTTTCAGTTAGTTATGGTTTTTTCTTTGAATTCTAGTTGTTATTTATTTCAGTTAATGAAAATGTTTTTACAGTTCTAGTTTGGGTCATTTCATTCGTTTTCCACATTAACCTTGGTTTACACAGTGTCACCTTTTAGTATCTGGTCCCTAGTCTTGGAACCTCGGTGGAGGTGAAACCAAAAAACTAGGACCAGGTACCAGATTCCAGGGGCCTCATGTATAAAGTGTGCGTACGCACATAAACCTGGCGTACGCCCTTTTCCACGCTCACGTTCAGATGTATAAAGGCTGAAATGACCGTGGACATGTGCGCTCCTCCACTCCAACTCCACAGCTGGAGAACTCATGTTTCTAGTGTTTGGAACCTTTGGAGACACTGAGAGGAGACACTGAGGAACTGTTCCTAATGTGACAAAGGTCATTCCTCTGATTGATGTGCACATCAGAGATACACAGAAGAACAATGAACACACAGACACGTCATCCTACTGTCAGAGCAGCACATCCACCATCAGAACCACAACCAACCAGAACCAGACCAACCCTGGACCCATCAGAGCCAGTCCTGCCCAGAGGACCTTCAGCAACAACCACATACAGAGACAAGGACCCAGAATTCACTGTTGATAAATGCATTTATTGTGGTGTTCAAGTCTGTCAGAACATTTATGAGTCGGTCCAGTCGCTCATTGACTCCGCCCATTGTCCTCATGATGTCCTCATGTGACCCGGGTCAGCACGGACCCATGCCGGTGTTCTGGACACCGGTCGAACGGGCATCAGCAGTGGGCTGTGGTGGACCGGAGGACCGGCTAACACTGGAGTCCACAGAAGCCTGTGTGACAGGAGGATGGTCCTGGGTCTGAGCGTCTGCTGTGGCACTGGTGGAGATAATAATGAGGGATTCAACTGGAGTCAGTCTGGGATCTGCTCTGGGATCTGCTCTGGGATCTGCTCTGGGATCTGCTCTGGGATCTGCTCTGGGATCTCCTGACATGATCACCCATGAACCTGTATCTAGTTCAGCTGTGCTCAGACTGTGGATGACCTGTAGAATGAACTCATGTGACTGACCCTCATCCTAAACCTGTATTTACCTGGTGCTGGTCCCAGTCGGTCCAGTCAGACCAGTGTCACCCACAGTATCGTCCACTTTCTGCTCAGTCTCAGTTCGTCTCTTTTCTTCTTCCTCCTGTTTCGTCCTCCGCTTCACCTCCACTTTGACGTCATCATGTGATCCTGCAGACAGGGGAATCCCAGAGGGAACCCCACCTGCAGACCCCGTTTATACTAATTTGCATATTTAAATGTGGGCGTGGAGAGGGAGGAGTCAGGTACTCCAACATATGAGCTCAGTTCCAGCTGATTGGACGAATAAAGGAAGTGTACGTGGATTCAGGCGTACGCTCACTTTTATACATCTGCATTTTTTTGTGCGTTCAGACTTTTCTGGATTTGGGCGTACGCCAGGTTTACCGATGAAATCCACCCAAGTCTGTGAACATGAGGGCCCAGGTCCTCTTAGTCATGAAAACGTAAAAAGGCCGAGTCGAGTCGATACCACGTAGCGGAAACGCAGCATAAAATGTTCAGTTGTTGGTTGAACAGGACAGAGCAGCACAGCCAACCACCTGGAGGGGGCGGGGTCTAAGTGTCTCCTGTGCATTTAAAGGGCCAGCGCTCCAAACCACCTTTGTGGAGTCATTAGTCAGAAATCGTGTTGAAGATGGACCTGTGGAGAAGAATGAATGAAGAGCATTTACAGCTGATGGAGAGCACAGAGAAATGAGGGAAAAGGAAGAACATTAAAAAACCTAATGTCACTGTTTGAAGGAGTGTTTCTCTAAAACGCTGCTGTCATGAAACCAAGTGTTGAAACTTCATCCACCTGCAGCTGACTTCTAGTTTCCAAACAGATCCATCTGATTTCAGAAAAGGTTTCATTAAACAAAAACCACTTAAATAAAGACATAAACTGTGACCTATGACATGAAAAGGGTTCAAACTTCAGTTCTTTGAATGTTCTTTAACACACAGTTCCATTTCTAATACTTCTAAACTTTAGACTTTGGATATTTAATCAGATTTATTTTATTCAAACATTTAGACCACATCACACCCAGAACCGCAACAAACAACTTCATTTGTCAGTGATAGAAAATATTTCATTTCTTGTCCTTATTGTGTTTGTGGTCGTCTGTCCTTGGGTTCATGGGCGTCTTTGGGTCTTTTCTTGGGTTCATGGGCGTCTTTGGGTCTTTTCGGTCTTTTCTTGGGTTCATGGGCGTCTGTGGGTCTTTTCTTGGGTTCATGGGCGTCTTTGGGTCTTTTCGGTCTTTTCTTGGGTTCATGGGCGTCTGTGGGTCTTTTCGGTCTTTTCTTGGGTTCATGGGCGTCTTTGGGTCTTTTCGGTCTTTTCTTGGGTTCATGGTCGTCTTTCGGTCTTTTCTTGGGTTCATGGGCGTCTGTGGGTCTTTTCTTGGGTTCATGGGCGTCTTTGGGTCTTTTCGGTCTTTTCTTGGGTTCATGGGCGTCTTTGGGTCTTTTCGGTCTTTTCTTGGGTTCATGGGCGTCTTTGGGTCTTTTCGGTCTTTTCTTGGGTTCATGGTCGTCTTTCGGTCTTTTCTTGGGTTCATGGTCGTCTTTCGGTCTTTTCTTGGGTTCATGGTCGTCTTTGGGTCTTTTCGGTCTTTATTTGGGTTCATGGGCATCTTTCGGTCTTTTCTTGGGTTCATGGTCGTCTTTCGGTCTTTTCTTGGGTTCATGGTCGTCTTTCGGTCTTTTCTTGGGTTCATGGGCGTCTTTGGGTCTTTTCGGTCTTTTCTTGGGTTCATGGTCGTCTTTCAGTCTTTTCTTGGGTTCATGGTCGTCTTTCGGTCTTTTCTTGGGTTCATGGTCGTCTTTCGGTCTTTTTTTGGGTTCATGGGCATCTTTCGGTCTTTTCTTGGGTTCATGGTCGTCTTTCGGTCTTTTCGGTCTTTTCTTGGGTTCATGGGCATCTTTCAGTCTTTTCTTGGGTTCATGGGCGTCTTTCAGTCTTTTCTTGGGTTCATGGGCGTCTTTGGGTCTTTTCTTGGGTTCATGGGCGTCTTTGGGTCTTTTCTTGGGTTCATGATCATCTTTAGGTCTTTTCGGTCTTTTTTTGGGTTCATGGGCATCTTTCGGTCTTTTCTTGGGTTCATGGTCGTCTTTCGGTCTTTTCGGTCTTTTCTTGGGTTCATGGGCGTCTTTCGGTCTTTATTTGGGTTCATGGGCATCTTTCGGTCTTTTCTTGGGTTCATGGTCGTCTTTCGGTCTTTTCGGTCTTTTCTTGGGTTCATGGGCATCTTTCGGTCTTTTCTTGGGTTCATGGGCGTCTTTCGGTCTTTTCTTGGGTTCATGGGCATCTTTCGGTCTTTTCTTGGGTTCATGGGCGTCTTTCGGTCTTTTCTTGGGTTCATGGGCATCTTTCGGTCTTTTCTTGGGTTCATGGGCGTCTTTCCTTCTCGGGTTCATCGTGATCTTTCCGTCTTTACTCGTCGGGTTCATGGCTGCCGTACCCGAGTCGGTCAGCGGAGGGAAAATGAGCCCAGAAGGTTCGAGCCAGGTCATCAATTCGCTCGTATCCGGCATGTTTTCGCAATTCTTCCACCCATCCGAAGAAGTCAGAGGCTGTCATGGCCCAGTTGGGGACGTCACGCTTCTGTCGTTCATCTGGAAAAAGAAACAGCACCACGGTTATGTCAGTAGTACATGTGAGTTTAGCTATCTCTAACCCTACACACAGTTTAGCTAACTCTAACCCTACACACAGTTTAGCTAACTCTAACCCTACACACAGTTTAGCTAACTCTAACCCTACACAAACAGTTTAGCTAACTCTAACCCTACACACAGTTTAGCTAACTCTAACCCTACACACAGTTTAGCTAACTGTAACCCTATACACACAGTTTAGCTAACTCTAACCCTACACACAGTTTAGCTAACCCTACACACACAGTTTAGCTAACTCTAACCCTACACACAGTTTAGCTAACTCTAACCCTACACACAGTTTAGCTAACTGTAACCCTATACACACAGTTTAGCTAACTCTAAACCTACACACAGTTTAGCTAACTCTAACCCTACACACAGTTTAGCTAACTCTAACCCTACACACAGTTTAGCTAACTCTAACCCTATACACACAGTTTAGCTAACTCTAACCCTACACACACAGTTTAGCTAACTCTAACCCTACAGACACAGTTTAGCTAACCCTAACCCTACACACAGTTTAGCTAACTCTAACCCTATACACACAGTTTAGCTAACTCTAACCCTACACACACAGTTTAGCTAACTCTAACCCTACACACACAGTTTAGCTAACTCTAACCCTACACACACAGTTTAGCTAACTCTAACCCTACACACAGTTTAGCTAACTCTAACCCTACACAAGGTTTAGCTAACTCTAACCCTACACACACAGTTTAGCTAACCCTACACACGCAGTTTAGCTAACCCTAACCCTAAACACACAGTTTAGCTAACCCTACCCCTACACACACAGTTTAGCTAACCCTACACACACAGTTTAGCTAACTCCAACCCTACACACACAGTTTACCTAACTCTAACCCTACACACAGTTTAGCTAACTCTAACCCTACACAAACAGTTTAGCTAACTCTAACCTTACACACAGTTTAGCTAACTCTAACCCTACACACAGTTTAGCTAACTGTAACCCTATACACACAGTTTAGCTAACTCTAACCCTACACACAGTTTAGCTAACTCTAACCCTACACACAGTTTAGCTAACTCTAACCCTACACACAGTTTAGCTAACTGTAACCCTATACACACAGTTTAGCTAACTCTAAACCTACACACAGTTTAGCTAACTCTAACCCTACACACAGTTTAGCTAACTCTAACCCTACACACAGTTTAGCTAACTCTAACCCTATACACACAGTTTAGCTAACTCTAACCCTACACACACAGTTTAGCTAACTCTAACCCTACAGACACAGTTTAGCTAACCCTAACCCTACACACAGTTTAGCTAACTCTAACCCTATACACACAGTTTAGCTAACTCTAACCCTACACACACAGTTTAGCTAACTCTAACCCTACACACACAGTTTAGCTAACTCTAACCCTACACACACAGTTTAGCTAACTCTAACCCTACACACAGTTTAGCTAACTCTAACCCTACACAAGGTTTAGCTAACTCTAACCCTACACACACAGTTTAGCTAACCCTACACACGCAGTTTAGCTAACCCTAACCCTAAACACACAGTTTAGCTAACCCTACCCCTACACACACAGTTTAGCTAACCCTACACACACAGTTTAGCTAACTCCAACCCTACACACACAGTTTAGCTAACCCTACACACACACTTTAGCTAACTCTAACCCTACACACACACTTTAGCTAACTCTAACCCTACACACACAGTTTAGCTAACTCTAACCCTACACACACAGTTTAGCTAACTCTAACCCTACACACAGTTTAGCTAACTCTAACCCTACACACACAGTTTAGCTAACTCTAACCCTACACACAGTTTAGCTAACTCTAACCCTACACACAGTTTAGCTAACTCTAACCCTACACACAGAGTTTAGCTAACCCTACACACGCAGTTTAGCTAACCCTAACACTACACACACAGTTTAGCTAACTCTACCCCTACACACACAGTTTAGCTAACCCTACACACACAGTTTAGCTAACTCCAACCCTACACACACACTTTAGCTAACTGTAACCCTATACACACAGTTTAGCTAACTCTAAACCTACACACAGTTTAGCGAACTCTAACCCTACACACACAGTTTAGCTAACTCTAACCCTACACACACAGTTTAGCTAACTCTAACCCTACACACAGTTTAGCTAACCCTAACCCTACACACACAGTTTAGCTAACTCTAACCCTACACACAGTTTAGCTAACCCTAACCCTACACACACAGTTTAGCTAACTCTAACCCTACACACAGTTTAGCTAACTCTAACCCTACACACAGTTTAGCTAACTCTAGCCCTACACACACAGTTTAGCTAACTCTAACCCTACACACAGTTTAGCTAACTCTAACCCTACACACAGTTTAGCTAACTCTAACCCTACACACACAGTTTAGCTAACCCTACACATGCAGTTTAGCTAACCCTAACCCTACACACACAGTTTAGCTAACCCTACCCCTACACACACAATTTAGCTAACCCTACACACACAGTTTAGCTAACCCTAACCCTACACACACAGTTTAGCAAACCCTACACACAGTTTAGCTAACCGTAACCCTACACACACAGTTTAGCTAACCCTAACCCTACACACACAGTTTAGCTAACTCCAACCCTATACACACAGTTTAGCTAACTCTAACCCTACACACACAGTTTAGCTAACTCTAACCCTACACACAGTTTAGCTAACTCTAACCCTACACACACAGTTTAGCTAACTCTAACCCTACACACAGTTTAGCTAACTCTAACTCTACACACAGTTTAGCTAACTCTAACCCTATACACACAATTTAGCTAACTCTAAACCTACACACAGTTTAGCTAACTCTAACCCTACACACACAGTTTAGCTAACTCTAACCCTACACACACAGTTTAGCTAACTCTAACCCTACACACAGTTTAGCTAACTCTAACCCTATACACACAGTTTAGCTAACTCTAACCCTACACACAGTTTAGCTAACTCTAACCCTACACACAGTTTAGCTAACTCTAACCCTAAACACACAGTTTAGCTAACCCTACACACGCAGTTTAGCTAACCCTACCCCTACACACACAGTTTAGCTAACCCTACACACACAGTTTAGCTAACTCTAACCCTACACACACAGTTTAGCTAACCCTAACCCTACACACACAGTTTAGCTAACCCTAACCCCACACACAGTTTAGCTAACCCTAACCCTACACACACAGTTTAGCTAAACCTATCCCCACACACAGTTTAGCTAACCCTACATACACAGTTTAGCTAACCCTAACCCTACACACACAGTTTAGCTAACCCTAACCCCACACACAGTTTAGCTAACCCTACCCCTACACACACAGTTTAGCTAACCCTAACCCTACACACAGTTTAGCTAACTGTAACCCTATACACACAGTTTAGCTAACTCTAAACCTACACACAGTTTGGCTAACTCTAACCCTACACACACAGTTTAGCTAACTTTAAACCTACACACAGTTTAGCTGACTCTAACCCTACACACAGTTTAGCTAACTCCAACCCTACACACAGTTTAGCTAACCCTAACCCTACACACACAGTTTAGCTAACTCTAACCCTACACACAGTTTAGCTAACTCTAACCCTACACACACAGTTCAGCTAACCCTACACACACAGTTTAGCTAACCCTACCCCTACACACACAGTTTAGCTAACCCTACACACACAGTTTAGCTAACCCTACACACAGTTTAGCTAACCGTAACCCTACACACACAGTTTAGCTAACCCTAACCCTACACACAGTTTAGCTAACTCCAACCCTACACACACAGTTTAACTAACTCTAACCCTACAAACACAGTTTAGCTAACTCTAACCCTACACACAGTTTAGCTAACTCTAACCCTACACACACAGTTTAGCTAACTCTAACCCTACACACAGTTTAGCTAACTCTAACCCTACACACACAGTTTAGCTAACCCTACACACGCAGTTTAGCTAACCCTAACCCTACACACACAGTTAAGCTAACCCTACCCCTACACACACAGTTTAGCTAACCCTACACACGCAGTTTAGCTAACCCTAACCCTACACACACAGTTTAGCTAACCATACCCCTACACACACAGTTTAGCTAAACCTACACACACAGTTGAGCTAACTCCAACCCTACACACACAGTTTAGCTAACCCTAACCCTACACACAGTTTAGCTAACTGTAACCCTATACACACAGTTTAGCTAACTCTAACCCTAAACACAGTTTAGCTAACTCTAACCCTACACACAGTTTAGCTAACCCTAACCCTACACACACAGTTTAGCTAACTCTAACCCTACACACAGTTTAGCTAACCCTAACCCTACACACACAGTTTAGCTAACTCTAACCCTACACACAGTTTAGCTAACTCTAACCCTACACACACAGTTTAGCTAACCCTACACACACAGTTTAGCTAACCCTACCCCTACACACACAGTTTAGCAAACCCTACACACACAGTTTATCTAACCCTACACACACAGTTTAGCTAACCCTACACACAGTTTAGCTAACCGTAACCCTACCCACACAGTTTAGCTAACCCTAACCCTACACACAGTTTAGCTAACTCCAACCCTACACACACAGTTTAACTAACTCTAACCCTACAAACACAGTTTAGCTAACTCTAACCCTACACACAGTTTAGCTAACTCTAACCCTACACACACAGTTTAGCTAACTCTAACCCTACACACAGTTTAGCTAACCCTTACCCTGCACACACAGTTTAGCTAACCCTACATACACAGTTTAGCTAACCCTAACCCTACACACACGGTTTAGCTAACCCTACATACACAGTTTAGCTAACCCTAACCCTACACACACAGTTTAGCTAACCCTAACCCTCCACACACCGTTTGGCTAACCCTAACCCTACACACACAGTTTAGCTAACCCTACATACACAGTTTAGCTAACCCTAACCCTACACACACAGTTTAGCTAATCCTAACCCTACACACATAGTTTAGCTAACCCTAACCCTACACACACAGTTTAGCTAACCCTAACCCTACACACAGTTTAGCTAACCCTACACACACAGTTTAGCTACCCCTAACCCTACACACACAGTTTAGCTACCCCTAACCCTACACGCACAGTTTAGCTAACCCTAACCCTACACACACAGTTTAGCTAACCCTAACCCTACACACACAGTTTAGCTAACCCTACATACACAGTTTAGCTAACCCTAACCCTACACACACAGTTTAGCTAACCCTAACCCTACACACACAGTTTAGCTAACCCTAACCCTACACACACAGTTTAGCTACCCCTACACACACAGTTTAGCTAACCCTACACACACAGTTTAGCTAACTCCAACCCTACACACACAGTTTAGCTAACCCTAACCCTACACACAGTTTAGCTACCCCTACACACAGTTTAGCTAACCCTACATACACAGTTTAGCTAATCCTAACCCTACACACACAGTTTAGCTAACCCTACACACACAGTTTAGCTAACCCTAACCCTACACACAGTTTAGCTACCCCTACACACACAGTTTAGCTAACCCTACACACACAGTTTAGCTAACCCTACATACACAGTTTAGCTAATCCTAACCCTACACACACAGTTTAGCTAATCCTAACCCTACATACACAGTTTAGCTAATCCTAACCCTACACACACAGTTTAGCTAATCCTAACCCTACACACACAGTTTAGCTAACCCCACACACACAGTTTAGCTAACCCTACACACAGTTTAGCTATCCCTAACCCTACATACACAGTTTAGCTATCCCTAACCCTACATACACAGTTTAACTAACCCTACACACAGTTTAGATATCCCTAACCCTACATACACAGTTTAGCTATCCCTAACCCTACACACACAGTTTAGCTACCCCTAACCCTACACACACAGTTTAGCTAACCCTACATACACAGTTTAGCTAACCCTACATACACAGTTTAGCTATCCCTAACCCTACACACACAGTTTAGCTAACCCTAACCCTACACACACAGTTTAGCTACCCCTACACACACAGTTTAGCTAACCCTAACCCTACACACACAGTTTAGCTAACCCTACACACACAGTTTAGCTAACCCTACACACACAGTTTAGCTACCCTAACCCTACATACACAGTTTAGCTATCCCTATACACGCAGTTTAGCTAACCCTAACCCTAGACACAGTTTAGCTACCCCTACACACAGTTTAGCTAACCCTACATACACAGTTTAGCTAATCCTAACCCTACACACACAGTTTAGCTAACCCTACACACACAGTTTAGCTAATCCTAACCCTACACACACAGTTTAGCTAACCCCACACACACAGTTTAGCTAACCCTACACACAGTTTAGCTATCCCTAACCCTACATACACAGTTTAGCTATCCCTAACCCTACATACACAGTTTAGCTAACCCTACACACAGTTTAGATATCCCTAACCCTACACACACAGTTTAGCTAACCCTACATACACAGTTTAGCTAACCCTACATACACAGTTTAGCTATCCCTAACCCTACACACACAGTTTAGCTAACCCTACATACACAGTTTAGCTAACCCTACATACACAGTTTAGCTATCCCTAACCCTACACACACAGTTTAGCTAACCCTACATACACAGTTTAGATATCCCTAACCCTACATACACAGTTTAGCTAACCCTAACCCTACACACACAGTTTAGCTACCCCTAACCCTACACACACAGTTTAGCTACCCCTACACACACAGTTTAGCTAACCCTAACCCTACACACACAGTTTAGCTAACCCTACACACACAGTTTAGCTAACCCTACACACACAGTTTAGCTAACCCTAACCCTACACACAGTTTAGCTACCCCTACACACAGTTTAGCTAACCCTACATACACAGTTTAGCTAATCCTAACCCTACACACACAGTTTAGCTAACCCTACACACACAGTTTAGCTAACCCTAACCCTACACACAGTTTAGCTACCCCTACACACACAGTTTAGCTAACCCTACACACACAGTTTAGCTAACCCTAACCCTACATACACAGTTTAGCTAATCCTAACCCTACACACACAGTTTAGCTAATCCTAACCCTACATACACAGTTTAGCTAATCCTAACCCTACACACACAGTTTAGCTAACCCTACATACACAGTTTAGCTAATCCTAACCCTACACACACAGTTTAGCTAACCCTACACACACAGTTTAGCTAACCCTAACCCTACACACAGTTTAGCTACCCCTACACACACAGTTTAGCTAACCCTACACACACAGTTTAGCTAACCCTAACCCTACATACACAGTTTAGCTAATCCTAACCCTACACACACAGTTTAGCTAATCCTAACCCTACATACACAGTTTAGCTAATCCTAACCCTACACACACAGTTTAGCTAACCCTACACACACAGTTTAGCTAATCCTAACCCTACACACACAGTTTAGCTAACCCCACACACACAGTTTAGCTAACCCTAACCCTACACACACAGTTTAGCTAACCCTACACACAGTTTAGATATCCCTAACCCTACATACACAGTTTAGCTATCCCTAACCCTACATACACAGTTTAGCTAACCCTACACACAGTTTAGATATCCCTAACCCTACATACACAGTTTAGCTATCCCTAACCCTACACACACAGTTTAGCTAACCCTACATACACAGTTTAGCTAACCCTACATACACAGTTTAGCTACCCCTAACCCTACACACACAGTTTAGCTACCCCTACACACACAGTTTAGCTAACCCTAACCCTACACACACAGTTTAGCTAACCCTACACACACAGTTTAGCTAACCCTACACACACAGTTTAGCTAACCCTAACCCTACACACACAGTTTAGCTAACCCTACACACAGTTTAGCTATCCCTAACCCTACATACACAGTTTAGCTATCCCTAACCCTACATACACAGTTTAGCTAACCCTACACACAGTTTAGATATCCCTAACCCTACATACACAGTTTAGCTATCCCTAACCCTACACACACAGTTTAGCTAACCCTACATACACAGTTTAGCTAACCCTACATACACAGTTTAGCTACCCCTAACCCTACACACACAGTTTAGCTACCCCTACACACACAGTTTAGCTAACCCTAACCCTACACACACAGTTTAGCTAACCCTACACACACAGTTTAGCTAACCCTACACACACAGTTTAGCTAACCCTACACACACAGTTTAGCTAACCCTAACCCTACACACACAGTTTAGCTAACCCTACACACAGTTTAGCTATCCCTAACCCTACATACACAGTTTAGCTATCCCTAACCCTACATACACAGTTTAGCTAACCCTACACACAGTTTAGATATCCCTAACCCTACATACACAGTTTAGCTATCCCTAACCCTACACACACAGTTTAGCTAACCCTACATACACAGTTTAGCTAACCCTACATACACAGTTTAGCTACCCCTAACCCTACACACACAGTTTAGCTACCCCTACACACACAGTTTAGCTAACCCTAACCCTACACACACAGTTTAGCTAACCCTACACACACAGTTTAGCTACCCTAATCCTACATACACAGTTTAGCTATCCCTATACACACAGTTTAGCTAACCCTAACACTACACACACAGTTTAGCTAACCCTAACCCTACACACACAGTTTAGCTACCCCTACACACACAGTTTAGCTAACCCTAACACTACACACACAGTTTAGCTAACCCTAACCCTACACACAGTTTAGCTAACCCTACACACACAGTTTAGCTACCCCTACACACACAGTTTAGCTAACCCTAACACTACACACACAGTTTAGCTAACCCTAACCCTACACACAGTTTAGCTAACCCTACACACACAGTTTAGCTAACCCTAACCCTACACACAGTTTAGCTAACCCTACACACACAGTTTAGCTAACCCTAACCCTACACACAGTTTAGCTAACCCTACACACACAGTTTAGCTAACCCTAACCCTTATACAACCCACATCAGAACGTCAACACTGGCTAATCACTGAGTATTGGTGTTAAAGTAACGACTGTGTGGTCTTTGTTTTGTGTTTGGTTGGATGACCTCTGACCCTAACCCAGGGGTCATCAGGTTCGTTTTAGTCTCATTTCAACACCCACCTTCAGCTGTGTTGGCTCCGCCCTCCTCTGCACCTGAAACACAAACCAACACATTGATCGGACTTCATTTCGGACTGGTTAAATATCGTATTTTTATTGAAGGTTCAGATTCAGAGCAGAGTGAGGCGTCGCTTGCTGTAAAGATCTGAGCTGCAGGTCAAAGGTCAAACACACACTACTGAGGAGGAGGAGTTGACACACCAGGCCTTTAACATCTGAACTCTAAGTCACAACAGCGTCATGAACCCGCTGAACCAGATCCACCTGGTCCGGTTCCAAACGGTTCCACCTCAGCCGGACAGGACAGGAAGTGGGCGTGGCCTCACCTGCGGGACGCAGCATCGTGAGGACGGCGACCAGAAGGAAGGCGGCGAGCAGAAGACGAGACGCCATGGGTTCAGACGGAGACGTTCAATGACCCGGAGAAAATCTGAGAAGAAAAAAAAAAAACAGATTCATGTGGAAAAGTCTAAATTCAAGACCTAACCCTGACCCCTGACCCTCTAACCCAGGGCTGTCAAACTCATGTTAGTTTAGTTCCATATTCAGCTAAATTTGATCTGCAGTGGACCCAACCAGAAAATAAGAACAGAATAATATATAATGACA
Organism: Sphaeramia orbicularis; assembly: GCF_902148855.1. Taxonomy (NCBI): domain Eukaryota; kingdom Metazoa; phylum Chordata; class Actinopteri; order Kurtiformes; family Apogonidae; genus Sphaeramia; species Sphaeramia orbicularis. The sequence continues at coordinate 23,226 of NW_021941435.1, read as the reverse complement.
ACTGCAAATATTCGTCTTTGTTTTAGTGTAAAAAAAAACGAACATTAAATTATGAAAATACTTACTTTTATAAACTATCCAGACCAAAAAAAAAACTGAAAAAACTGAAATTTAAATTAAAAAACATAAGAAAAATCAGTGTAATTTTCTCAGTCTTCTTCCTCCACTTCTCATTAGTCCATGTGCATTCTGGATCAGATCTACAAATCATAATATAATAATAATAATAATAATAATAATAATAATAATAATAATAAACTTTATTTGTATAGCACCTTTCATACAGAAATTGTAGCCCAAAGTGCTTCACACTGAATGAAAAAATACAATATTAAAATACATTAAGATTTGATTATGCATCAAGAAATAAGATGAAATTTGAGAGAAATACAATAAAATAAAAACAAAAAATAAAAACAGCGCACATTAACATATTTGATTATGCATAGAATTTTTGAAGTGCAAGAAATAAGATGAAATTTGAAATACAATAAAATGAAAAATAAAAACAGAAATACAATTAAAAAAAAAACAAAAAAAAAAAACAACTCTACAAAGACACTAAACACTGAGGAACAGGAAGAAAAGAGTTCAAACTGGACTGAATTTAATACAGACATTTCAGGTTGGACACATTTGTTCAGGTTAGTCACATTTTATTGGTACAGGAGAGTTTGGAAATGGAAAGATTCTCATAGTTTAATGTGATTCTTTGCACTAAAACAAAGAAAAAAATTAAGTTTTTAATTCTAGATTATTTTGTCTTCATTCAAGATTTTTCTTTATTTAATTGAAGATTTTTTTTGGCTTAATTCAAGATTTTTTTCCTTAATTCAAGCTAAATTTTTTTTTGCTTAATTCAAGACTGTGGAATTTTTGCACTTGGTAAAAACATCCCAGGGGCTGAACTGGACCCTTTGGTGGGACACATTTGGGCCCCGGGCCGCATGTTTGACACCCCTGGTCTAACCCTAACCCTAACACTGGTTTAATGATACTGGTGGACATGTCAGGGGTTAGTATTAACACTGGTTTAATGATACTGGTGGACATGTCAGGGGTTAGTATTAACACTGGTTTAATGATACTGGTGGACATGTCAGGGGTTAGTATTAACACTGGTTTAATGATACTGGTGGACATGTCAGGGGTTAGTATTAACACTGGTTTAATGATACTGGTGGACATGTCAGGGGTTAGTATTAACACTGGTTTAATGATACTGGTGGACATGTCAGGGGTTAGTATTAACACTGGTTTAATGATACTGGTGGACATGTCAGGGGTTAGTATTAACACTGGTTTAATGATACTGGTGGACATGTCAGGGGTTAGTATTAACACTGGTTTAATGATACTGGTGGACATGTCAGGGGTTAGTATTAACACTGGTTTAATGATACTGGTGGACATGTCAGGGGTTAGTATTAACACTGGTTTAATGATACTGGTGGACATGTCAGGGGTTAGTATTAACACTGGTTTAATGATACTGGTGGACATGTCAGGGGTTAGTATTAACACTGGTTTAATGATACTGGTGGACATGTCAGGGGTTAGTATTAACACTGGTTTAATGATACTGGTGGACATGTCAGGGGTTAGTATTAACACTGGGTTAATGATACTGGTGGACATGTCAGGGGTTAGTATTAACACTGGTTTAATGATACTGGTGGACATGTCAGGGGTTAGTATTAACACTGGTTTAATGATACTGGTGGACATGTCAGGGGTTAGTATTAACACTGGTTTAATGATACTGGTGGACATGTCAGGGGTTAGTATTAACACTGGTTTAATGATACTGGTGGACATGTCAGGGGTTAGTATTAACACTGGTTTAATGATACTGGTGGACATGTCAGGGGTTAGTATTAACACTGGTTTAATGATACTGGTGGACATGTCAGGGGTTAGTATTAACACTGGTTTAATGATACGGGTGGACATGTCAGGGGTTAGTATTAACACTGGTTTAATGATACTGGTGGACATGTCAGGGGTTAGTATTAACACTGGTTTAATGATACTGGTGGACATGTCAGGGGTTAGTATTAACACTGGTTTAATGATACTGGTGGACATGTCAGGGGTTAGTATTAACACTGGTTTAATGATACTGGTGGACATGTCAGGGGTTAGTATTAACACTGGTTTAATGATACTGGTGGACAATGTCAGGGGTTAGTATTAACACTGGTTTAATGATACTGGTGGACATGTCAGGGGTTAGTATTAACACTGGTTTAATGATACTGGTGGACATGTCAGGGGTTAGTATTAACACTGGTTTAATGATACTGGTGGACATGTCAGGGGTTAGTATTAACACTGGTTTAATGATACTGGTGGACATGTCAGGGGTTAGTATTAACACTGGTTTAATGATACTGGTGGACATGTCAGGGGTTAGTATTAACACTGGTTTAATGATACTGGTGGACATGTCAGGGGTTAGTATTAACACTGGTTTAATGATACTGGTGGACATGTCAGGGGTTAGTATTAACACTGGTTTAATGATACTGGTGGACATGTCAGGGGTTAGTATTAACACTGGTTTAATGATACAGGTGGACATGTCAGGGGTTAGTATTAACACTGGTTTAATGATACTGGTGGACATGTCAGGGGTTAGTATTAACACTGGTTTAATGATACTGGTGGACAATGTCAGGGGTTAGTATTAACACTGGTTTAATGATACTGGTGGACATGTCAGGGGTTAGTATTAACACTGGTTTAATGATACTGGTGGACATGTCAGGGGTTAGTATTAACACTGGTTTAATGATACTGGTGGACATGTCAGGGGTTAGTATTAACACTGGTTTAATGATACTGGTGGACATGTCAGGGGTTAGTATTAACACTGGTTTAATGATACTGGTGGACATGTCAGGGGTTAGTATTAACACTGGTTTAATGATACTGGTGGACATGTCAGGGGTTAGTATTAACACTGGTTTAATGATACTGGTGGACATGTCAGGGGTTAGTATTAACACTGGTTTAATGATACTGGTGGACATGTCAGGGGTTAGTATTAACACTGGTTTAATGATACTGGTGGACATGTCAGGGGTTAGTATTAACACTGGTTTAATGATACTGGTGGACATGTCAGGGGTTAGTATTAACACTGGTTTAATGATACTGGTGGACATGTCAGGGGTTAGTATTAACACTGGTTTAATGATACTGGTGGACATGTCAGGGGTTAGTATTAACACTGGTTTAATGATACGGGTGGACATGTCAGGGGTTAGTATTAACACTGGTTTAATGATACTGGTGGACATGTCAGGGGTTAGTATTAACACTGGTTTAATGATACTGGTGGACATGTCAGGGGTTAGTATTAACACTGGTTTAATGATACGGGTGGACATGTCAGGGGTTAGTATTAACACTGGTTTAATGATACTGGTGGACATGTCAGGGGTTAGTATTAACACTGGTTTAATGATACTGGTGGACATGTCAGGGGTTAGTATTAACACTGGTTTAATGATACTGGTGGACATGTCAGGGGTTAGTATTAACACTGGTTTAATGATACTGGTGGACATGTCAGGGGTTAGTATTAACACTGGTTTAATGATACTGGTGGACATGTCAGGGGTTAGTATTAACACTGGTTTAATGATACTGGTGGACATGTCAGGGGTTAGTATTAACACTGGTTTAATGATACTGGTGGACAATGTCAGGGGTTAGTATTAACACTGGTTTAATGATACTGGTGGACATGTCAGGGGTTAGTATTAACACTGGTTTAATGATACTGGTGGACATGTCAGGGGTTAGTATTAACACTGGTTTAATGATACTGGTGGACAATGTCAGGGGTTAGTATTAACACTGGTTTAATGATACTGGTGGACATGTCAGGGGTTAGTATTAACACTGGTTTAATGATACTGGTGGACATGTCAGGGGTTAGTATTAACACTGGTTTAATGATACTGGTGGACATGTCAGGGGTTAGTATTAACACTGGTTTAATGATACTGGTGGACATGTCAGGGGTTAGTATTAACACTGGTTTAATGATACTGGTGGACATGTCAGGGGTTAGTATTAACACTGGTTTAATGATACTGGTGGACAATGTCAGGGGTTAGTATTAACACTGGTTTAATGATACTGGTGGACATGTCAGGGGTTAGTATTAACACTGGTTTAATGATACTGGTGGACATGTCAGGGGTTAGTATTAACACTGGTTTAATGATACTGGTGGACATGTCAGGGGTTAGTATTAACACTGGTTTAATGATACTGGTGGACATGTCAGGGGTTAGTATTAACACTGGTTTAATGATACTGGTGGACATGTCAGGGGTTAGTATTAACACTGGTTTAATGATACGGGTAGTTTTTGTTCAGTGTTGGATCCTCATCGACTTACACTGAACACATATTTACTCATCTTGACTCAATCCTGTGTTGTTTCTACTTTTTGACATCAGTGGGATTGCATGTTCAAACTGGAGTTACCAAGTTAAAACCAGAGTTAAACCCAGAGTTAAACCCAGAGTTAAAACCCAGAGTTAAACTGGAGTTAAACCCAGAGTTAAAACCCAGAGTTAAACTGGAGTTAAACCCAGAGTTAAACTGAAGTTAAAACCAGAGTTAAAACCAGAGTTAAACCCAAAGTTAAAACCCAGAGTTAAACTGGAGTTAAACCCAGAGTTAAACTGAAGTTAAACCCAAAGTTAAACCCAGAGTTAAACTGGAGTTAAACCTAGAGTTAACCTTTAACCAGAGTTAACGGTAGTGTGTGGGATCTGAGTCTGTGAACGGACGTGTTGTGGGTTTACCTGGTATCAGTAGAGTCCAGTCGCTGTGGATCTGGTCTTGGTGGACCTGGTCTTGGACCTGGTAGATGTGGATCTGGACGCTGTCCCTGGTCTTCTGCAGGTTCTGGTGGGTCCTCCTCTCTTTTCTCCGTTCTCACACGTCGTCCACACATTCCTGACCTTTGACCTCAGACGTCTGTAGAAGAAGAGCATCTTTATCTGGTCCAACGTGGCAGACCTGCCTCTGCGGAAACATTAAAGGGATCACATGCAGGGTCGGTGGGTTCTGGAGGACCCACCCAGACCGGACCCACCCAGACCGGACCCTAAACCTGCAGACCCAGACATGAGATCAGAACTTTAGGAAATACCAACGTCCACAAACTCAGACGAAGTGAGTACGATTCAGCGGATTTCTACAGAAAAAAACAGGTGAAAAAGAGTAGAAGAAGACGGAGGTGAAGAGAAAAACAGCAGAAGAAGAAGACGGAGGTGAAGAGAAAAACAGCAGAAGAAGAAGACGGAGGTGAAGAGAAAAACAGCAGAAGAAGAAGACGGAGGTGAAGAGAAAAACAGCAGAGGAAGAAGACGGAGGTGAAGAGAAAAACAGCAGAGGAAGAAGACGGAGGTGAAGAGAAAAACAGCAGAGGAAGAAGACGGAGGTGAAGAGAAAAACAGCAGAGGAAGAAGACGGAGGTGAAGAACGAGGCGCTGAGCTGGACTGGAACACAATCATCTTTAATTTAACACTGGGTTTGACTGGAGTTAACCATAAAAACGGGTGTTGGACAGGAAACACAGGAGTCCTTCAGTTTATGAGGTCAAACACTGCCCCCACTGGACACACCCTGACACTGCAGCCACAACAGGCCGGGGGGGGGGGGGGGGCTCAGGGGGTCTGCAGGGGGTCTGCAGGGTACTTCAGGGGGTCTTTCAGGAAGTCTTTCAGGTGGTCTTCAGGTGGTCTTCAGCTCTGGACCAGCTCCAGTTTAGACTCTGAAGACGACGGCGCTGCAACTGTTTCTCCGACTGCGAACAAGTCCTGAAAAAAAAACACAAAAGAAAGGCGGAGATTTAAGAACGAAAGGACTGAAAAAAAAGAAAAGAAAAAAGAAAAAACAGGAAAAAAACAAAACAAAACAAAACTTAAAAGCAAGGAACCAAGTAAAGAGTCTGAGGGTCTGGTCTGGGGGTCTGGTCTAAGGGTCCAGGTCTTGGGGTCCAGGTCTTGAGGTCCAGGTCTTGGGGTCCAGGTCTTGAGGTCCAGGTGTTGGGGTCCAGGTCTTGGGGTCCAGGTCCACAGACACAGACCTTGTCATAAATGACTTTAACGATGAGTGAACAGCTGGGACAGGAGGCCACGTCCTCACCACTCTGCAGGTCTTCCTGAGGACAGAGACCAGACCACATTAGACCAGAACAGGGTAGACCAGAGACCAGACCAGGTTAGACCAGACCAGGGTAGTTTAGAGACCAGAACAGGTTACACCAAGTTAGACCAGGTTAGACCAGACTACATTAGACCAGGTTAGACCAGACCAGGTTAGACCAAGGACTAGACCCGGTAAGACCAGGTAGGACCAGGGACCAGACCAGGTTAGACCAGGTTAGGCCAGACCACATAGACCAGGTTAGACCAGACCAGGTTAGACCAAGGACTAGACCAGGTAAGACCAGGGACCAGACCAGGTTAGACCAAGGACTAGACCAGGTAAGACCAGGGACCAGACCAGGTTAGACCATAACCAGATCAGGTTAGACCAGGTTAGACCAGTTTAAACCAGACCAGGTTAGACCAGACCAGCTCAGACCAAGTTAGACCAGACCAGTTTAAACCAGACCAGGTTAGATCAGACCAGGTAAGACCAGTTTAAACCAGACCAGGTTAGACCAGAGACCAGACCAGGTTAGACCAAGTTAGACCAGACCAGGTTAGACTAAGTTAGACCAGACCAAGTTAGACCAGAGCAGGTTAGACCAGACCAAGTTAGACCAGGCCACGTTAGACCAGTTTAAACCAGACCAAGTTAGACCAGTTTAAACAGACCAGGTTAGACCAGACCAGGTTAGACCAGTTTAAACCAGACCAAGTTAGACCAGGTTAGACCAGTTTAAACCAGACCAGGTTAGACTAGTTTAAACCAGACCAGGTTAGACCAGACCAGGTTAGACCAGTTTAAACCAGACCAGGTTCGACCAGTTTAAACCAGACCAGGTTAGACTAGTTTAAACCAGGTTAGACCAGACCAGGTTAGACCAGTTTAAACCAGACCAGGTTCGACCAGTTTAAACCAGACCAGGTTCGACCAGTTTAAACCAGACCAGGTTAGACTAGTTTAAACCAGGTTAGACCAGACCAGGTTAGACCAGTTTAAACCAGACCAGGTTAGACCAGTTTAAACCAGACCAGGTTAGACCAGACCAGGTTAGACTAGTTTAAACCAGGTTAGACCAGACCAGGTTAGACCAGTTTAAACCAGACCAGGTTCGACCAGTTGAAACCAGACCAGGTTTGACCAGGTTAGACCAGACCAGGTCAGACCAGGCCAGGTTAGACCAGACCAGGTCAGAGCAGTTGAAACCAGACCAGGTTAGACCAGACCACGTCAGACCAGGCCAGGTTAGACCAGTTTAAACCAGACCAGGTTAGACCAGACCAGGTTAGACCAGTTTAAACTAGAAGCACTCGGAGAGCGCAGACCTCCGCCAAGGCTGATCAGTGCCCCCCCCCCCCCCCCCGTGGGCCCCCCCACGCCAAGGAGGTTCTGTTTTTGCCAGGGTTTGTCTGTCTGTTTGTCTGTCCGTTAGTGTGCAACATAACTCAAAAAGTTATGGACTAACCCCCCGATCACCACCAAAATTTAATCATTTCTTCCTTATCCCATTTCCAACAAACCCTGAAAATTTCATCCAAATCTGTCCATAACTTTTTGAGTTATGTTGCACACTAACGGACAGACAAACAAACAAACCCTGGCAAAAACAGAACCTCCTTGGCGGAGGAAACCAGACCAGGTCAGAGCAGTTGAAACCGGACCAGGTTAGTCCAGACCAGGTCAGTCCAGACCAGGTCAGAGCAGTTGAAAGCAGTGCTAAACGTACTCTAAGTCCTGCTTCATCCTCCTGTTGGACTGAGCACACACACACACACACACACACACACACACACACACACACACACACACACACACACACACACACACACAGAGCTGTGGTCACAGTCTCAGCTTCAGATGCTAAAACTTATCATCTCTTTTTCTGTTTTTATTGACTTAAACTTGCCGTCAACCACTCATAACTGTCGTAACAACAACGTAACAACAGCCGTAGCTCTCTCTGCACATGCGCACCAAAGGCCAAGGCACAGGACCTAAGCAGTCAGTGCATGACCATGAATACGAACAGAAACACACAAACC
>NW_021941435.1:0-10000 GCF_902148855.1 Sphaeramia orbicularis | reverse complement strand
AGAAGACTCTGTCAAAGACTTAATATCACACTATGGGTGATGCACTGAAGGTGATCTTTACATCTTGGTATAGTTTTACTGTCCTCTCACTTTTCTTTGTTTCTCTTCTGTTTATGGAAAGTCTGAAAATAGCATCCTTAAACATAAATGGAGGCAGGGACAGAGATAAGAGAGCCATGTTAGCTGAGCTAGGCAGGAGAAAAAATATACATGTATTCTTTTTGCAAGAAACACACAGCACAGCTGACAATGAGGTTGAATGGGGAATGAGTTGGAGGGGACAGTATTTCCTCAGCCATGGCACCAACCTCAGTGCAGGTGGAGCTGCTCTGTTCTCTCATCATTACCAACTGGTGAATGTTGTTACATGTGAGGTTGAAGAAGGCAGACTCCAAGTAGTACAAGCCATGATTACTGTAGAGATGTTCAGTTTGTTTTTATAAATGTTTATGCATACAACTCTGGCGCTGACCGCATAAGATTGTTTAAGAAATTAAAGGATAAACTGAAAGAGTTTGACAGTAGGTCAGTAATTGTGCTTGGAGGAGACTGGAACTGTTCCTTACTTCCCTCAGACAGGAACACTCAAGAACCCCATCCTCAGTCAGCCTCTTTTCTGTCTAGTGTTGTCAGAGAAAACGATCTTACAGATGTATGGAAAAAACTTCATCCAATGGCTAAACAGTATACATGGGTAAGAGTCAGTGAAGGTAGTGTCCAAGCAGCCAGACTAGACAGAATATACATCAACCAAACACACAGTAACAGACTGATCAGAACACACATTTCACCTGTAGGTTGAAATGTGTGGATAGCAAAATGGATAGCAATAAGGCCACATTTGAGAACAGAAAGAGAACATTAGGTAAGTTTTTACATGAAAAAGCAAAGGGTGCACTTATCAAATCAAGAATTTCAACAATTAAAGACATTGATGCCCCAACTCAGTTTTTTTCAACCTTGAGAGAAGGGTTAGGGAGCATAATCAAATGCTGCACATTAAATGTCCTGATGGAACGGTGACCAGTGATCCCTCAGAAATGAGGAGACAGGCTGTGGAGTTTTACTCTGAACTGTTCAGAGCTGACACCTGCAATCCAGACTGTACAGCAGAGCTACTAGAGGGGCTCCCCCGTCTGGAAGAAGTGCAGTCAGATTCACTGGAGTCCACCATCTCTTTTGAAGAAATGACTGCAGCGGTCCAGCAGCTGAGCTGTGGCCGTACATCTGGGTTGGATGGACTTCCGTCTGAGTTTTATAAGACATTTTGGACTTTACTAGGGGAAGACTTGTTTGAAGTCTTCCATGAATGCTTGGACTCAGGGGTCTCTGCCATCAAGCTCCACAAAAGCGGTCCTGACATTGCTGCCTAAAAAAGGAGATTTAGGCCTGCTCAAAAACTGGAGACCAGTGTCACTTTTGTGTACAGACGATAAAATCTTTGCGAAATGTATCGCAAACAGACTGAAAATGTGTATGGACATGGTTATTCATCCCAGTCAGACCTATTGTGTTCCTGGACGGACAATAATGGACAACCTGTTCCTGGTTCGGGACATCATTGACTTATCCAAACTTCAGAGATTGGAAGTTGGCCTTTTCTCCATAGACCAAGAAAAAGCTTTTGACAGAGTGGATCATAATTATTTGTTTAAAACTCTTGAAGCTTTTGGTTTTAGCCAAAAGTTCATCTCCTGGATCCAACTATTATACTCTGGAGCCAGTGTGTTGGTAAAGGTTGGGGGAGGCCTAAGCCGACCGGTCCCAGTACAAAGGGGCATCAGACAAGGTTGTCCTTTGTCTGGGATGCTTTATGCTCTGGCCATCGAGCCTCTTTTAAGCCAACTCCGACGGAACCTCACAGGATTGACCCTTGCAGAGGATTCAAACAGTACAATAACCCTATCAGCATATGCAGATGATATCACAGTTTTTATCACTGAACCCAATGATACCCAAATCCTCCAAAAAAAGCTATCTTTATATGAAAAATCTTCCTCTGCAAGGGTCAGTTGGTCCAAGTGTGAAGGTCTTCTGCTGGGAGAGTGGAACAGCAGAGAACATCCTTCTTTACCAGCTGGGCTGCAGTGGAGCAGAGAGGGAATGAAAGCTCTGGGTGTCTTTCTGGGGAATGATGCCTTCCAAAATAAGAACTGGGAGGGTCTTCTAGAAAAGATCAGTGCCCGATTGTCTCGTTGGACATGGGTCCAGCCCCAGTTGTCCTACCGGGGGAGAACCTTGGTTGTTAACAACTTGGTCGCCTCTATGCTCTGGCACCGACTGACTGTTATTGAACCTCCAGCAGAGCTGATTTCAGGTATACAGAAAAAACTGGTGAACTTCTTCTGGGGAGGATTTCATTGGACCAGATCTGCTGTGTTGTACCTGCCGGTGTCAGAAGGTGGACATGGGCTGATGGACCTCTGCAGCCGTATTACATCGTTCAGGCTGCAGACTGTACAGCGCATGCTGTATAATAAACAACACCTTTGGTCAGAAACTGCCTCCATTTTACTTCGTAGAGTGAACTCTCTCTCATATGACAAGCATCTGTTTTTATTAGATCTGGACAATGTGGACATCTCACAGACTTCTCCCTTCTACAGATCTGTCCTCACTGCGTGGAAGTCTGTGTTAACATCAAGGAGAGATTGTTCTCAGTTCTTTGGAAGTGTTGGAAATGAACCTCTCTTTTACAACTCGTTCATCCAATGCAGATTACTGAACTCCGACTGTGTACGCCAGGCTCTGCTTAAAGCTGGAATTAACAGGCTGGTCCATCTGAGGTCTGAAGGACAATGGAAGACAGCTGCAGAACTGAGGCGGGAAACAAAGATCTGTTCCCTTCGGCTGCTGGAGAAGTTGTTAAGAGAAATCATAGATGCTCTACCTGGTCTCTTTAGGGAGGCACTAGGGAGGCAGTCTGAAGAGGAACAGTTCCAGAGAACATCTGATTTCCCACCATTATCCATCTGTGCTGCAGTGGAGGAGCAGGAGGAAGAAACTGGAGCTCTGCTGTCCTTTAAGACACCTGAACTGTCGGATCTTTCCAGCGCATCAAAAAAAAGCCTGTACGCTGTAGCTGTGAAGGTCGGTAACAGAACATCATTGGTCGGTGTCCATGAGTCGAGGTGGCTTGGTTTGTTGCCTTCAGGGTCATCTCCCAAAGGCAGCTGGAGGTCCCTGTACAAACCTCCCATAGAGAAACGCACTGCAGATCTCCAGTGGAGGGTGGTGCATGGGGCCGTGGCTCCAAACAGACATGTGGCACATATAGACCCAGAGCAGGAAGCCAGTGTGTGTTCTGTCAGGACCAGGAGAACCTGCACCATCTGTGGCTCAGCTGTCCCAGACTGACTCCACTGTTTCTGCAGCTGGAGGGTTGGCTTCATGAACTGGGACACGAACTGGAAGACAGACTTTTCATCTTTGGCCCAAAATACTGTGCAGCTAGGCGCAGGAACATCTGTCTGACTAATGTTTTAATTGGTCAGGTAAAGATGAGTATTTGGCTCACAAGAAGGAACAGACTGAAGGGAACAGGGTCTGTGGATGTGGACTGTGTGTTCAGGGGGTGGGAGCAGCACACCTGAGGACAGAGTCCACATACGACAACATGAGGTCTGAGGTGGAGGGGCTGGTTTGTGTCTGGGGGGTTGGGAATGTACTGTGTGTGGTGGGCGGAGTGTCTCCTACTGTTAACTTCTGAAAAAGAGGAAATGTATTGTACATATGTACACATGTACACATTTACATATGTACATGTGTACATATTTACATATGTACATGTGTACATATTTACATATGTACACATGTACATATTTACATATGTACATGTGTACATATTTACATATGTACACATGTACATATTTACATATGTACATGTGTACATATATAAATATATAAATATGTACATGTGTACATATTTACATATGTAAATGTGTACATATGTACATATGTACATGTGTACATATATAAATATATAAATATGTACATGTGTACATATTTACATATGTACATGTGTACATATGTACATATGTACATGTGTACAGGGGTGGTGGGTTTGTATTGGTGTGTTGTTTTTCATTTTTGTACAGGTTCTTTAATTTGTAAATGATAATTTGGACCAATAAAGGTTCCGTTAAAGGTCAAAGGTCTCTTCTCCTTCTCTTCTCTTCTCCTTCTCTTCTCTTCTCTTCTCTTCTCTTCTCTTCTCCTTCTCTTCTCTTCTCTTCTCTTCTCTTCTCTTCTCTTCTCTTCTCTTCTCTTCTCTTCTCTTCTCTTCTCTTCCCTTCTCTTCTCTTCTCCTCTTCTCTTCTCCTTCCCTTCTCTTCTCCTCTTCTTCTCTCCTCTTCTTCTCTCCTCTTCCCTCCTCTCCTCTCCTCTCCTCTCCTCTCCTCTCCTCTTTTCTTCCTCTCTTGGCTGTAGTTCACATCATGTCCAGCAGATGGTGTCGGTCCACTCCTCTTCCCCAGAGCAGGTTGGTGGTCAGTGCAGTCCATGTCTGGTCAGTGTGTGGTTCAAACCCCTTCCGTCAGCGGTCACTCTGCTTCTGCTGTCCATGGGCTCAGCAACAACACTGGGACTTTCAGCAGCACTTTCATTATTTGGTTGATTTTTCAACAGCTGAACCCTCCTCATATTTATCATCTTCATCTTATCTTCATCGTCTTGTCTGTAAATAACAAAGTTTATGACAAAATTATCACAAACATTCTTTAGTATGTGTGTGTGTGTGTGGTGGGGGGGTACAGGGGGTATACAGTGAGTGTATGGGGGGGGGTGTATGGGGGGTGTACAGGGTGGGTATGGGGGGTGTACAGGGTGGGTATGGGGGGTGTACAGGGTGTGTATGGTGGGTGTACAGGGTGGGTATGGGTGTATGCCCCCCAGGACCACGTGTTGGCTGAAAACCCTTGAGAGTTCATCCGTTTCCGTCTGTTGGACCAGGTGACCACATCGTTTCTTCACCTCTGGGTTCTGCATTCTGGGTTTGGGGTCCTCGGTTCTTGGTTCTGGGTCCTTGGTTCTTGGTTCTGGTTCTTGGTTCTGGGTCCTTGGTTCTTGGTTCTTGTTAGAGGACAGTCCAGTTCTGGTCTCTGCAGGTCTTCCTTCAGTTCTGGTCTCTGCAGGTCTTCCTTCAGTTCTGGTCTCTGCAGGTCTTCCTTCAGTTCTGGTCCCTGCAGGTCTTGGGTTCTGTCCTGACCCGTTGCTCTTCTTCTTCTTCCCTCGGGTCCATCAGAACCATCCGACACCCTCCTGCTTCTACGCGTGGGTCCTCCTGGATGTTGTCTGGTCTGGTCTCCATGGAGACGGGCGTCCCCGCAGCTGCTGTTGGATGTGTTTGTGTTGGCCGCTGGCCGCTGGGCGGGGCCTGACACACAAAGCAGGGAAGCAGAGCCGTCGCTTTCAAACGGACCACTTCCTGCTGCCGCTCAATGATGCCGTTGTTGGTCTGTTCAGTCCGCCGGCTGGTAGAGCTGAGCGCGGGGGTGGGGTGGGGTGGGGTGGAGCTAAGTGCTGGGGGGCGGTGGTGGTGGTGGAGCTGAGTGCTGGGGGGGGGGGGGGGGGGGCACTGGGTGGAGCTGAGTGCTGGGGGGCGGTGGTGGTGGTGGAGCTGAGTGCTGGGGGGGGGGGGGGGGGGTCTGGTTGCTCAGGTCTGGCTCAATGGCACCGGTCCAGCTCTCTCAGCTGGAGGTGAGGGGGGGGGAGCGGCGGCGTTTCCTCTCCGCTGGCAGGACTTTCCCTGGACGGCGTCCTGATGCGAGCAGGACTCTGTCGGACTGCGCCGTGATGGACGGCGGCGTTGTGGCTCTGGAGCTGCTGGGGGTTCTGGTCCTGGGGGGGGCCTGGCTGTGCTCCCTGGCCACCACCCTCATGTCCACCTGGCTGACCATGTGTCCGGACCTGCTGCCCACCGTCACCTTCGAGCTGGGTCTGTGGGAGGCCTGCGTGATCCACGAGGGGGGCACCCAGGGCTGCCAGCCCCACAGCAGCCTCCTGGGTCTGCCCCCGGACATCCAGCTGGCCCGGATCCTCATGTGCCTGTCTCTGGCGGCCGGGCTGCTGGCCCTGCTGGTGGCGGTGCCCGGCATGACGGGGGTGAAGAGCTGCGGCGAGCGGCTCCGGTGGAAGCGCGCCCTGCGGACGGCGGGCGGGGCGCTGGGGCTGGCTGCGGGGGTCCTGGGGCTGGCCCCCGTGTCCTACGTGGCCCACCTGACCGTGGAGCGCTTCTTTGACGAGTCGGTGCCGGAGGTGATGCCGCGCTGGGAGTTCGGAGACGCCATGTTCTGCGGGTGGACGGCCGGCGTTCTGCACCTGCTGGCGGGAACGCTGCTGCTGGCGTCCGGACGGTGCGCGGGGGGGGACGACTGGAGCCGGCCGGCCCCAGTCAGCGCCGGGTACCCCAAGACCAGGACCGGCACCGGAACCAGGACCGGAACCAGGACCAGCACCAGATCTGAGTATGTTTGAGGACCACAATCTCTTCTCACTGTTTTTGGACAATTTTTATTTTCATTAAAAATTTTCTGAAGTTGTTGATGTTTATGTGCAATATCAAAAACAAACAAGTAAACAACAGTTTGTGTTTGTGTGTCAGATGTGACTGAAGACGGCAGCATTTACAGTCAGATGGAAAAGCACCTCAGTCAACTAAACCTAGATTCAAACTGAAGTGAGTTGAAGGTTTTAACAGAAGGTCAGAGTTCACGGAGGACTGAACCTGTCAAACACACACACACAGAAAAACGGCTTCAGACGTTCAGTTCTGTTCCATTCATTTCTCTAGTTTGTCCTGATTTACATGTTCCCTTATTTAATTTTTTATTCCTGTTACTTTCTATTTACATTTTCTTCATCTCTTTTCTTGTTTATTTCTATATTTCATTTTCATCTGACTTCTTATTCATTTATTGTCTTTTGTTTTTTATTCATTGTCATATTTACCTCTTCAGTATTCCCCCTTTTACATTTTCTTCCTCTATTCATTTCTGTATGGAGTCTGACGAAAAACTAAATAGAAAGCAACACAAAAATAAATGCAGGGGTAAAAATTACAGAAGAAAAAATATAAACAAGGATGAAATAGAGAAATAAATGGTACGGAAATGAACTTATCACACTGTAAAAAAAAAATCTGTCATTTAACAGAGTTTTTACTGTTTCTTTGACAGATTTTTCCTGTATTTCTAAGATAATGGAAAATATCAATGAAATGACACAAACAGACTGATTTTACATGTCAAATGGAAAAGAACAGGAAAAAACTGGAACTGTGAAGAACCAGAAAATTTACATTCTTTAAAAGATTTTTTTCCCACAGAAAAATACAGTTCAAATACATTTGCAAATGTATCGTAATTTCACAAATATTTCTTTTCTATTTATGAGATTAAACTGTTAATTTAAAGTTTGATTTTATATATATATAACTAAATAAAATTCCTGACAGTTAACGGTAACAGAAGTATTAGTTCTGTCAGTTGAACCAGACTTGTTTGTTAATTGACAAATATCTTGTGTAATTACAGGAGGTTTCACAACAAAACTGTTGAATAAATGTATTTTTGTGAATGTATAACATGCATAAGCACTGATAAACTGTCCAAATACAGTTTTTATCAGTGGATTGGACAACTGAGTCTGACTGAAAATTATTTATATATATATTTATAGGGAATTGAATTGTTTTAATACATGTAAATATTCTTTATGAAACATTAAAAAGTCAAAAATATGCAAAATCTCATGTAAAGTTAGAGCAAAAAACTGTGTTTGAATTATGGAAAATTACTGTATTTTTATGAGATGGTTATTTTCCATTGTTTAACTGTATTTTTTGGCACCCCTGCTGCTGGAATAATACTGTTTTGTTTTTGGGGTTTTTTGTTTTGTTTTTTACCTTTTTTTGTTTTTACCTGTCTTTTTTTAACAGTTCAAGCCATTTTTACGTTTCTGTCTGTATTTTTTAATGACAGGTTCAGTCCTCCATATTGATTAATTTCATTAGTATTTTTGACATTTTTCACCGAATTTAACGACACTTTGATCGAGTAAAGGAGAAAACCCAATAAAATGACTGAAAAGTGAACTGAACATTCCTGTATTTGTGCATGAGTTCAAACAGGTGTTGAAAGTCCAGCTCCAGCCTGTGACAGTGGGAGTGGTGGCAGACGTCTGGAGCTGATCTGATGAACCCTGTCAGCTCCACCTGTAATCACACACATCCACCTCTGCCGTCACATGTTGATCTTTCACTTTGAATGCTTTCATGTGTTGGACTCTGTATGTGTGGTTCTTGTGACGTGTGGCTGTCATTGGGCGGTGTTCCTCTGTGTCTGCTCTGTTTTCACCTGCTGTAAGTGGGCTGGCTGTAAACCGCTGGTTTTTGGCGCTGCTCGGACGTGGATTTGCCGTCCCACCTGCGTCGCAGCGCCTCAGGAGGCTGACCTGCTTCTGGGCTTTGATGACGTTGGATCAAACTGTGGAAGTTCTGAAGCCAAAGATCAAACGCTGCTGCTGCTGCTTCCTTCTGCAGCCCTTCAGTTCTTATGGGTGAACTTTGACCTTTACATCCACGCTCCTGGCTGTGAATGTGGCATGATGGGATTGACAGTGAGGTCCGCTGTTCTCAGTCTGTTTGAACCACAAAAACATTCAGAACGTCGTTATTATGTTTCATTTAATCGCATTACCTTTATGTCCAAGTCATGCTGCAAAAATAAAACCAACCAAAGCAAATGTTTTCAGACTCGTCATTTTCTCCTCCCACTGTTTCTGACCAATCAGCTGACGTTGTCATGGAGATGAAGACAATGAGAGCTGCAGCGTCTGCAAAATGCACGACGACGTCGAAGTTAGCGGCTGTTAGCTTACTTGTCAATGTTAGCTTCTGTTAGCTCATTAGTCAGTGTTAGCTGTTGTTAGCTCATTAGTCAATGTTAGCTGTTGTTAGCTCATTAGTCTATGTTAGCTTGTGTTAGCTCATCAGTCTATGTTAGCTGTTGTTAGCTCATTAGTCAATGTTAGCTTCTGTTAGCTCATTAGTCTGTGTTAGCTTGTGTTAGCTCATTAGTCAGTGTTAGCTGTTGTTAGCTCATTAGTCAATGTTAGCTTCTGTTAGCTCATTAGTCAATGTTAGCTGTTTTTGGCTCATCAGTCAGTGTTAGCTGTTGTTAGCTCATTAGTCAATGTTAGCTTCTGTTAGCTCATTAGTCAGTGTTAACTGTTGTTAGCTCATTAGTCAATGTTAGCTTCTGTTAGCTCATTAGTCAATGTTAGCTGTTTTTGGCTCATCAGTCAGTGTTAGCTGTTGTTAGCTCATTAGTCAATGTTAGCTGTTTTTGGCTCATCAGTCAGTGTTAGCTGTTGTTAGCTCAATAGTCAATGTTAGCTTCTATTAGCTCAGTCAATGCTAGCTGTTTTTGGCTCATTAGTCAATGTTAGCTGTTGTTAGCTCATTAGTCAGTGTTAGCTGTTGTTAACTCAATAGTCAATGTTAGCTGTTTTTAGCTCACTTGTCAATGTTAGCTATTTTTAGCTCATTAGTCAATGTTAGCTGTTTTTAGCTCATTAGTCAGTGTTAGCTGTTGTTAGCTCATTAGTCAATGTTTGTGGCTGTTAGGTCACTAGTCAGTGTTAGCTGTTGTTAGCTTAATTGTCAGTGTTAACTGTTGTTGGCTTCTTAGTCAATGTTAGCTGTTATTAGCTCATTATTCAATGTTAGCTGTTGTTGGCTCGTTAGTCAGTGTTAGCTGTTGTTAGCGCCTTAGTGAATGTTAGTTTCTGGTAGCTTGCTAGTCAATGTTACTTTCTATTACCTCACTAGTCATTGTTAGCTGTTTTTAGCTCATTAGTCAGTGTTGGCTGTTTTTAGCTCATTAGTCAATGTTAGCTGCTCTTAGCTCACTTGTCTATGTTAGCTGCTGTTAGCTCATTAGTCAATGTTAGCAGCTGTTAGGTCACTAGTCAGTGTTTGCTGTTGTTAGCTCATTAGTCA
>NW_021941434.1:25000-54644 GCF_902148855.1 Sphaeramia orbicularis | reverse complement strand
CCCTGTTCTGGGTCAGACTGGACCTTTTGGTGGCCGGTGTTTGACCCCCTGCTGTTCCGACGGGACCTTTTGGTGGCCGTGTTTGACCCGCCTGCTGGTCAGCTTGGCCTTTTGGTGGGCCGGTGTTTGACCCCCCTGCTGGGTCATATTGGACCTTTATGGTGGCCTTGTTTGACCCCCCTGCTGGTTCCAGACTGGACCTTTTGTGGCCGGTGTTGACCCCCTGCTGGGTCAACTGACCTTTTGGTGGGCCTGTTTGACCCCCCTGCTGGGTCAACTGGACCTTTTGGTGGGCCGGTGTTTTGACCCCCCCTGCTGGGTCAGACTGGACCTTTTGGTGGGCCGGTGTTTGACCCCCCTGCTGGGTCAGAATGGACCTTTTGGTGGGCCGGTGTTTGACCCCCCTGCTGGGTCAGACTGGACCTTTTGGTGGGCCGGTGTTTGACCCCCCTGCTGGGTCAGACTGGACCTTTTGGTGGGCCGGTGTTTGACCCCCCTGCTGGGTCAGACTGGACCTTTTGGTGGGCCGGTGTTTGACCCCCCTGCTGTAAAACTGTTTTCAATATTAAACAGTATTTATGAAACATGAGCAGTAGAACAAACAGAATGACTGTCTGCTTTTCTGTGTGTTTCAGATCTACGACGCCGAGGGGACGTTACAGCACTTTATCGACGGTAACGATCCCAGTAAGTCCAGCTGGATGCGCTACATCCGCTGTGCCCGACACTGCGGAGAACAGAACATGATGGTGGTCCAGTACAGGTGAGTACCGGTACCGGGGCTCACACTCACTGTTTGTTTTTGGGTTTTTTTTTTGGGGGGGGGGGGTTTAAGCTCAAGAGTCGTCTGTCTGTCGTCACTGTGGCGTTTGACTGACGGTCCACGTTCTGCTGTAAATGTGTCGACTGGGCCATCTACGGCGTTGTGGGCGTGGCCTGTGGCGTTTAAGCGCTGCATGTTTCCTCCAAACCCTCTGGTTCTGCTCTGAAGGTGTGATGTGGCGGCTCGTCCACTAGGGGCATCCAAGACAAGGTTCTAATGGTTTAGGATTTTTCATTATAGTTTGGTTTTATTTAGTTTGGACTTTTTTTTTCTCTAATTCAGTTCGTTTTAATTCGTTTTTAGAGCAGGTTTGATGGTTTTTCGTAGTTTTATTTTTTCTAAATGCTTAGTTTTAGGTTTTTTTTTTACATATCTTTTATATTCTTCGCCGTCGTATTCACATAAATCTGGTGCAGGACTCTGTTGCTTTAGTCTCCATGTTTCCAGGTAGAGTTCGGACAAGAAGACGACTCTAAACAACAAGTGACGACAAGTGACGGACCGTGAAGGACTGCTAGCTAAAATAGCTTGAGGGAAATAAATCGATTTTGTATCAATCTGACAACGACAAAAATGAAGGGAATTTTATCCAGAATTTTCATATGTTTTAGTTAGTTTTGTAAACACACAATACAGTTTTAGTTAGTTATGTTTTTTTCTTTTAATTATAGTTTTTATTTATTTCACTTAACGAAAATGTTTTTACAATTCTAGTTTTTGTCATTTCGTTAGTTTTCGTTAACGATAATAACCTTGGTTCAGACCAGAAGACGACTCTAAACAACAAGTGATGAGAAGTGTCGTACGGTGCTGCTAGCTAAAGTTGCTAGAGCCAAATAAATCGATTTCATATCAGTCTGACACTGACAAAAAACAAAAACTGAGGGAATTTTATCAACTCATAAAATGATCTTTTACTCTGACAAACATTCACGATTCACTTGTTTTTTGCTTTTGATGGTAAAACAGTTTTTTTTTTCTATGATACAGTTTAGAAACGTGACAAGTCAAAAAAGAAACATGGACGAACAAAACAATTCATGGGAAATAAATCGATTTCATATCAATCCGACGTTGACAAAGACGATAACAAAGGGAATTTTATCCATAATTTTTATCCGTTTTAGTTAGTTTTGTAAATACCCAATACAGTTTCAGTTAGTTATCGTTTTTTTCTTTTAATTATAGTTTTTATTTATTTTAGTTAACGAAAATGTTTTTTCAATTCTAGTTTCCGTCATTTCGTTTTTCGTTTTCGTTAACGAAAATAACCTTGGTCGATGAGTTCATTAACCCTTCGGTCACTTGGATTCATTCCTTATTATCTGATATTTCACCCGTTTTTCAACAATCTGTGACTTTATCGACTCGTAAAATGATCTTTTACTTTGACAAACATTTATGATTCACTTGTTTTTTTGCTTTGGATGGTAAAACCGTTTTTTTCTATGATACGATTTAGAAAGGTGACAAGTAAAAAAAGAAACATGGTCGAACAAAACAATTCATGTTTTAAATCTTTAATGTCAAAATAATATCGTCTCATAATTTAACCCACTTTTATATAGTATTTTTTTTTGTTTTGTTTTTTACAGTCTGTACAGACTGAAGGTTCTGATTAAATAAACCTAAATATAACAGAGATAAAACCACAAAACACAAGAATAACTTATTTATACAGTTATTAATGTTAACCTTCATGTATCATTATGGAAAATTTTATCCATTTGGGCAAATTTTTTCCTCTTCAAAGCCATAAAAAATAAACTCATACACTGTGTAATTTTATGGTTTCATTTAGTTTTAGTTGGAAACAAGACAAATACAAGACTGAAGTGAAAAATAAATACGTCATTCACCAACATTTACTGTATTGAAAATAATTTACATTTTGTCAATTTTTTGTAAATTTGTTTTAACTGTTTGTTTTTTTTTAACTGTTTTAATCTGTCTTACTTTCTTTCTAGTCCTTAACTTCCCTTTTAATTGTATTTATTGAACCCTGCTTGTAGCACTTTGAGATTTTTTAGATAAAAATGTAAAGTGCATTACAAATAAAATGTATTTTTATAATTATTAATAAATAACAACAGTGATTTCAAGTAATCAAAGTGGCAATTAAAGGGTTCAAATCCTTAAAATAATTGAAAGTTTTGAGCAGAGCTGAAGTTTTTACAGAGATTTATGCAGAAAAAAGCAACAAAAAATTTTAATCCATAAAATTTTTAGCAGTTTTTGCGCTGAATAACTCCAGTAAATTACATCGACACCTGAGGGTTAAATAAGTTCCAGATGGCTGCCCCCTGCTCTTAAAAAACAGTCAAATATATAAAAATAAATCAAGTGCTCATATGTTTTACAGAATAAGACACGTCATGTTGTCTGTTCCTTTCTTCACACGTTCCCTTCAGCTCACACAGACTGTTGCCGTGGTAACGTGACACATTTTGCGCCTTTTTTTTTGCCTTATTTCGAGGTGTCAAAGGGAAACAGGAAGTAGTTGTAACTTTGAGGGGCCCTCAGTGATCGGCCTCAAATTTGACACGTTCGATGAGCGACCGAACCCGATACTGATGCCGTTGTCATGGCCACAGGATGGTCGTCAATGAACGCAGGTGCATGCTGACATTGAGGCCATTACCACGGCAACAGGTGAATTTCAATGTTTGGTCATTACGTTGGAAATTCTGTCAGTATAACCACAATGTTTCATGAATGGAACTGATCACATCAACAAAAACGAGCGTCTTCAGCTGCAGATTCAAAGAATATTCTGTTCATTTTCTGTGGTTCCATCCTCCTGATGTCACAGCTGGAGCTTTAAAGTATAACTGATGAAGTTCTTCTGCGTACTGAACACATCTACGTCTGTAAAATATCTAACATAAAGTTTAGTTTATATGAAAGAACTTGGTTAAATTAACAGAATATGCTGTTAGCCGCCTAGCATGATTGGCTAAGTCATATTTTTTCAGTTCTTAGTCAGTGATGGAAAATTAATCAGCTGTGCTAAGAGTATAGTTATGCAGATATCAAAATTTGGCAAAACATATGAATTAGTCGATTATGCTACGAGGCGAACAATATGCTAGCATTACAGTGTAACAATGATGGCTAAAATACAAAACCTCCTGTCTGAAAAAAAATCACTTTTTTCAGGAAACAAACAAAAAAAAATGTGGATCCTGGAGGATTCTGTTGGTTTCTGTAAATTGGCCTCAGTCTGGTGTGGGCCAGCTCTAGATGTAAAGTGTCATGAGAGAACTTTTGTTATGATTTGGCTCTATATAAATAAAATTTGATTGATTGATTGATGGTTTAGTTTTGTTATAGTATGGTCTTTGTTGTTGTTGTCAGGTGACCTTCATGTCATAAGAAAGGGCGGGATTATCTTGCAGATAGACTGAAAACGTGGAGTCATCCTTGTTCTCACTATTTAATGTGAAAACTCAAAATCTAAAAATTTGCAGGTAGGAGGTTTTGTTTTCTGGCCATCGATAAGACATCTCAAAAGGCCGTTAGCATCACTGTTCACAGCCGCTGAGGATGTGATGTAACGTGAACAAAGGTTTTATAAAATACAACAGTTCTTGTCGTCTGTCGCTTTCTTCACGTGTTCCTGAATCCAGTCGTTTACTTCCTGTTGGTGTTTCGTCTTCATTTGACTCATCTCCTCGTCCAGATCGCCCTGGAAGTGGTAGCACTGAGCTCGTTCCAGTTCGTTCATTTCTTCTTGCTGTCGTTTCTTCAGTTTGCTGAAGTCTTTCTGGAAGTGTCTGTTCCGTTGCAGTTGCTTTAACATGTACTCGTTGCTCTGCTCTTGGTTCTTCTTCATCATCTCCATCTCCTTCTGGGACGTTTCCATCTCGGCTAAAGCTTCTTTTCCGTATTTGTTCCTAAACTCGTTGAATTCCTCGGCCTGCCTCCGAGCCTCCTCCTGGTGTTTCCTCTTCATTTCTTCCAGCTGTTTCCAGTAGTTTTCTTCTTTTTCCTTCCATTCTCTTTCCTCTTGTTCGATCTGCAGTTGATCTTCTTTTCGTTTCTGCTCATACTTTTCTCGTTCCAGTTCGTATTCTTCTCGGAGGATCAGAAGTTGTGTTTCTTCTTCTTGTTCTTTCTGTTTGTCTTCTCGAGATCGTCGTTCCCACCATTCCATATTTTCTTGTTCCCAAACCTCGTGTTCTTTTCTCATTTCATCTTTACTCTCCTTCAACAGTTTCTGTTCCACTGGGTTTTCTTCGACTGAAACCAACCACCGCAGGTTCTCATATCTTTCTTCCCAATCGTTTTGTTGGAATTCTTCCTCTATTTTCTTGATTCTTTCCTCTTCTTCTCGTCTTTCTCGTTCTTTCTTTGTCTTTTCTTGCTCTCTCTTGAGTTTTTCTTCCTTTTCTTTGACTTCTTTCGCTCTCAGATATATTTCTTCCTCAAATTTTGGTCTTAGAAGTTTGACTTTCTCTTTAATTTCTTGCACCTCTTCATTGTGTTTTCTTTCCAGATCTTTCTCCTGCTTCTCCATCTCCTTTTCTTTTTCCTTCAGGATTCTTTCCTCTTCCTTTTCTATGGCTGCCTCGGCCTCTTGGAATAACTCGGAGGTGAAGAAACCACCTCCATTTTTCTTCACCGTTTTCTCGATCTTGGTTCGTAGCTGACTGACTTGAGTCCGATCCTCCCGATCGTTGTTATTGAAGACGTGGTATCTTCCTCCACATTCTGCGATCACTTTCTTGACAGAACCTTCCTTGTCTCCTTCTATGTAACTTTCGATCGTTTCATCTTTCAGTTCATCTCCTCTGGTGAATACGACGATGATGAAGTCTTCAGACTTTTTGCCAAAAAACTCCGTAATGAGTTTGAGAGTTTCTTTTTCTTCCTTTGTGAAGCGACCGATCTTCAGCACCAGTAAGAAGACGTGAGGTCCAGGCGCCAACATGCTAATGCATTTCACCAGCTCCTCTTGAACGTCTTCGTTGGACAGAGTCGTGTCGAACAAACCTGGAGTGTCCACGACGGCGATAGGTCGACCGTCAATGTGTCCTTCAGCCTTTTGGCAAACTCTGGTCACTGATCCTAAGGCAGTTTTGGACGTGAACTTGTCCTCCCCCAGGATGGTGTTTGCTGTTGCGCTTTTCCCACATCCGGTCTTTCCGATCAGCACCATCCGGAGACTCTCTGCAGGTGGATTCACGTCCCCTATTGGTTTCAGAGCAGAATTCCGCTGAAAGTTTAATATTGGACGATTCTGTCTTAAAAAAGAATGTTTAGCAACCCGATTAACTGGAGGTTTAGGACACATGTCCTTCGTGAAGCTTCTGGATCCTTGGATGCTCATGTGTTCCACAGTGTGTAAAATCCCAGAAACCTGCTGTTGGTTCTTGATGTTGACAATGTGGTGTCGTCCACCAGAGTGTCGACAGAGCTGCTGGATGTCTTCTTTGTTACTCATATAGTTAGCGACTGCAGAAGCTGTTGCATCTGAATCCACAGTGAACAGAATCACCATGAAGTCGCTGATTTGGGATCTGAATGTGTTCTGGATGGTCTTCAACTCTTCTTTGTCTTCATTGGTGAGTGGACCTACAGGTAGGACCAGGACAAAGGCGTGGACACCCTCAGGTTCACACAGCGACACACATCTGATGGATTCCTTCATTGCATCTTTTTGAGGTTTTCCACTGAGAACAGGAAGTTCCACCAAAGAAACCCGACGTCCACAGACCTCCGCCTGGCGTTTGACGCACTCTGACGAATCTGTACTTGGAGCGAACTTTCTTTGTCCCAGAATAGCATTAGCAGTTAAAGCCTTTCAGTCTGCAAACCTCCCACAGAGAACCAGGTTCAGAGGTGGCTTCGGACGTTTAGGTTCCACCAAAGAATACAGAGCTTCAGTCAGTTTCAGGTATCGGCCTTTGTTTTGACTCCGAATATTATTTCCCTTTTCCATTATTTCTTGACGAGCTTCCTCAGGAAGATGTTTTTCATCAAGGTTGATCCTGTGCAGCCTCGGTCTGCAGTCCTGTTTGAGTTTATGGAGCGAAGGGTTCCATCCAGTTTCATTCTGTGTGATGACGACCATCAAATACTGGAAGGCATCGTCTCCAAACAGACTCATGATGTGGTTTAGCCTCTGTCTGTCGTTTTTGGTGAAGTCTGAAGGGTTCGCCAACAGCAGCAGGATGTTCGGACCTGGTGAACATCGATAAACACATTCATTTATCCACTGTTTTACTTCATCCTCATGTGGGCTGAAGATATCGTAGGCTACGACTGTTAACAGTGTCTTCATCCAGTGTCCTTTGCTGACGGTCAGTTTCCCACATGGTGCTTCTTTTTGGCCCGTGATGAAGTTGGTGAGTTCGACGTTATCATCCTGGCTCTTTCCAAACACTAGAAATCTGAGTTCAGATGCTGAAACACAGAAAGAACAAAGTGTCAGAAATGTACGTCATTAAACGAAGAGATGAGTCATGTTCTTCAGTATTCATCCCTGCATTATTGAAGGTTTTTGACATTTAGAGACAAGTGTGTTGTCCAGTTCCCGTGGACCAAAACCATTAAAAAACCACACAGAGAGCATCGAAACTAACAACACAGTAAATGTCACAAGTTTAACTTGGACAGCAGTTGGTCTTTGATTAATCTTCAGTTGATCTTCAGTTGTTCTTCAGTTGTTCTTTTGTTGGTCTTCAGTTGGTCTTTGGTTGGTCTTTGGTTGGCCTTTGGTTTGTCTTCAGTTGTTCTTCAGTTGGTCTTTGGTTGGTCTTCAGTTGGTCTTTGGTTGTTCTTCAGTTGGTCTTCGGTTGTTCTTCAGTTGGTCTTCGGTTGGTCTTTGGTTGGTCTTCAGTTGGTCTTCAGTTCTTCTTCAGTTCTTCTTCAGTTGTTCTTCCATTGGTCTTCAGTTGGTCTTCAGTTCTTCTTCAGTTGTTCTTCCATTGGTCTTCAGTTGGTCTTTGGTTGGTCTTCGGTTGTTCTTCAGTTGGTCTTCAGTTGGTCTTCGGTTGTTCTTCAGTTGGTCTTCGGTTGGTCTTTGGTTGGTTTTCAGTTGGTCTTCAGTTCTTCTTCAGTTGTTCTTCCATTGGTCTTCAGTTGGTCTTCAGTTGGTCTTCGGTTGTTCTTCAGTTGGTCTTCGGTTGGTCTTTGGTTGGTTTTCAGTTGGTCTTCAGTTCTTCTTCAGTTGTTCTTCCATTGGTCTTCAGTTGGTCTTCAGTTGGTCTTCGGTTGTTCTTCAGTTGGTCTTCAGTTGGTCTTCGGTTGGTCTTCAGTTGGTCTTCAGTTGGTCTTCGGTTGGTCTTCAGTTGGTCTTTGGTTGGTCTTTGGTTGGTCTTCAGTTGGTCTTTGGTTGGCCTTTGGTTGGTCTTCAGTTGGTCTTCAGTTGGTCTTCAGTTTGTATTTTTTTCTGGAGCTGGACAAAAAAACGTTTCCATATTTCCATAGTAAATTACTCATAAACTTCTCGACTTTTGTGTAAATGAACAAAATCAAAATGAACCAAACAAAAACCAGTTTCCAGTTTTACAAAGAACATCCAAAAAAACCGCTGAAGACGTTAAACAGAAGGTAAAAATGTCAGAATGCTGTTCTTTGGCAGAAGAGCTGCACAATACCGGTATATCATTTGAACATCGTCATCGCGTTGTTCGTGTGCGTAATAGTCCCATCTGAGGTCCTGATGACGGAGGTAAATGAACTCAACATGTTCCCAGGTACCTGACACACACTGGACACAACCATCCAATCACAAACGTTCTTAATCAGTTTGGATTGAGTCACCGGAAACAACAGTGAAAAATGAGCAACGAACAAGAGACCGTTATCTGGAATAATTTCAGCTACAGAAACTGAAACGTGTTCTGTGTCGACACAAACAGAGGAAACACAACTAATGTTTGAACATTTACATCGACGACACACAGATGTTATATCCTCCTGAGTAGTTTTTCATATCGCAATATATATCGCTAGGCCTGTGTATCGGCAACAATCTGGTGATACCATACAAATCACAATTCTAGGATCACGATACGATATATCATGATACTGTTAAAAAGGCCATTTTTGGTTTGTTTCTGTTTTTAATGATTATTTCCTGGAAGAATTGAACTACAGCAGAAATCTGCCCAAATCCTAAACACATTTGTATTTGATCCCAACAGGATCTAATGTTCTGTCACCAAATGTTCCAACTGTGTTCAAACTGAAATTCTGTTTCACAGACATTCCAGTTTCAGATCCTGTTCAAATGTTCAGATTCTATTAGTTCACAACTAACATCAGAACAGGATTGGAGTTCAATCCAAACAAAGGAACCAACATTATTGAATAAAAGAGTGTGAAAGAAGAAGAAATAAAATAGAAACCATAAAGAAAAACTAAAATGAACCTCCACAATATCTGCATTTGAATAAATACCTAAAAATATCCATACAGTACTTTTTAACCCTTTCATGCATAAATTATGAGAACCTCAGTCAAGATTTTTTAATTGAGTGTTTTTATTCCTCCTCAGGCATGAAAAAAAAATTGTGATCCAGTTTTTTTTTTCTCATGGAGTTACAAAAATGTCCACGCATTTTATTTTTGAAGTAAAAAAACGTGTTTAAAACCCACTATCAGAAAGTGAGATGAAAACAATGAAATAAAAACATTTTAATGCAGCTAATCTGATGTTTTCTCACATTTGAACATATTCTAATGCTAGTTATTACCTACGTCATGGAAATAATATGCATAGAAGCTTTTTGTCTAACAAATAACAATAACAGTTGATTTCCACTCTTACATGTTCCTGCACATCAGGTTTATCTAGAACAGTACAGGTACAGTACTGGTCTGAATGTACGTGGATTATTATGGGATGGTGCGTTAGTGTCCACTGTGTTGGCTGATCTGGAACTAAAACAACCAAACCATGAATATACAAGAGAACAGCTGGAGAAGAACTGACCACTGGACTGACCGCTGGACTGACCACTGTGCATGAAAGGGTTAAAATTAATACAGTATTGTGAAATGAAATATCGCAATATACTGCAGAACTGATATTTTCTTACACCCCTATATATCGCAGAGTTAAAAAAATCTCTATTATAGACAAACCAGTATATATGCGGAATAAACACTATTATAGACAAACCAGTATATATGCGGAATAAACACTATTATAGACAAACCAGTATATATGCGGAATAAACACTATTATAGACAAACCAGTATATATGCGGAATAAACACTATTATAGACAAACCAGTATATATGTGGAATAAACACTATTATAGACAAACCAGTATATATGTGGAATAAACACTATTATAGACAAACCAGTATATATGTGGAATAAACACTATTATAGACAAACCAGTATATATGTGGAATAAACACTATTATAGACAAACCAGTATATATGTGGAATAAACTCTATTATAGACAAACCAGTATATATGTGGAATAAACACTATTATAGACAAACCAGTATATATGCGGAATAAACACTATTATAGACAAACCAGTATATATGCGGAATAAACACTATTATAGACAAACCAGTATATATGTGGAATAAACACTATTATAGACAAACCAGTATATATGCGGAATAAACACTATTATAGACAAACCAGTATATATGTGGAATAAACACTATTATAGACAAACCAGTATATATGTGGAATAAACACTATTATAGACAAACCAGTATATATGCGGAATAAACACTATTATAGACAAACCAGTATATATGTGGAATAAACACTATTATAGACAAACCAGTATATATGCGGAATAAACACTATTATAGACAAACCAGTATATATGCGGAATAAACACTATTATAGACAAACCAGTATATATGTGGAATAAACACTATTATAGACAAACCAGTATATATGCGGAATAAACACTATTATAGACAAACCAGTATATATGTGGAATAAACACTATTATAGACAAACCAGTATATATGTGGAATAAACACTATTATAGACAAACCAGTATATATGCGGAATAAACACTATTATAGACAAACCAGTATATATGTGGAATAAACACTATTATAGACAAACCAGTATATATGTGGAATAAACTCTATTATAGACAAACCAGTATATATGTGGAATAAACACTATTATAGACAAACCAGTATATATGCGGAATAAACACTATTATAGACAAACCAGTATATATGCGGAATAAACACTATTATAGACAAACCAGTATATATGTGGAATAAACACTATTATAGACAAACCAGTATATATACTGGAATAAACACTATTATAGACAAACCAGTATATATGTGGAATAAACACTATTATAGACAAACCAGTATATATGTGGAATAAACACTATTATAGACAAACCAGTATATATGTGGAATAAACACTATTATAGACAAACCAGTATATATGTGGAATAAACACTATTATAGACAAACCAGTATATATGTGGAATAAACACTATTATAGACAAACCAGTATATATGTGGAATAAACACTATTATAGACAAACCAGTATATATGTGGAATAAACACTATTATAGACAAACCAGTATATATGTGGAATAAACACTATTATAGACAAACCAGTATATATGTGGAATAACACTATTATAGACAAACCAGTATATATGTGGAATAAACACTATTATAGACAAACCAGTATATATGTGGAATAAACACTATTATAGACAACCAGTATATATGTCGGAATAAACACTATTATAGACAAACCAGTATATATGTGGAATAAACACTATTATAGACAAACCAGTATAGCGGGATAACACTATTATAGACAAACCAGTATATATGTGGAATAAACACTATTATAGACAAACCAGTATATATGTGGAATAAACACTATTATAGACAAACCAGTATATATGTGGAATAAACTCTATTATAGACAAACCAGTATATATGTGGAATAAACTCTATTATAGACAAACCAGTATACAGTACAGGCCAAAAGTTTGGACACACCTTCTCATGCTTTGCATTTTCTTTATTTTCATGACTATTTTCATTGTAGATTCTCACTGAAGGCATCAAAACTATGAATAAACACATGTGGAATTATGTACTTAACAAAAAAGTGTGAAATAACTGAAAACATCTCTTATATTCTAGTCTCTTCAAAGTATCCACCCTTAGCTCTGATGACTGCTTTGCACACTCTTGCCATTCTCTTGATGAGCTTCCAGAGGTAGTCACCTGAAATGGTTTCCTAACAGTCTTGAAGAAGTTCCCACAGATGCTTAGTACTTGTTGGCCCTTTTGCCTTCACTCTGCGGTCCAGCTCACCCCAAACCATCTCGATCGGGTTCAGGTCTGGTGACTGTGGAGGCCAGGTCATCTGGCGCAGCACTCCATCACTCTCCTTCTTGGTCAAATATCCCTCACACAGCCTGGAGGTGTGTTTGGGGTCATTGTCCTGTTGAAACATAAATGATGGTCCAACTAAACGCAGACCGGATGGAATGGCATGTCACTTCAGGATGCTGTGGTAGCCATGCTGATTCAGGTTGCCTTCAGTCTTGAATAAATCCCCAACAGCGTCACCAGCAAAGCACCCCCACACCATCACACCTCCCCCTCCATGCTTCACGGTGGGAACCAGGCATGTAGCATCCATCCGTTCACCTTTTCTGCGTCGCACAAAGACACGGTGGTTGGATCCAAAGATCTCAAATTTGGACTCATCAGACCAAAGCACAGATTTCCACTGGTCTAATGTCCATTCCTTGGGTTTCTTGGCCCAAATAAATCTCTTGTGTTTGTTGCCTCTCCTGAGCAGTGGTTTCCTAGCAGCTGTTTGACCATGAAGGCCTGATTCACGCAGTCTCCTCTTAACAGTTGTTGTAGAGATGTGTCTGCTGCTAGAGCTCTGTGTGGTATTCATCTGGTCTCTAATCTGAGCTGCTGTTAATTTGCGATTTCTGAGGCTGGTGACTCAGATGAACTTATCTTCAGCATCAGAGGTGACTCTTGGTCTTCCTTTCCTGGGGCGGTCCTCATGTGAGCCAGTTTGGTTGGAGCGCTTGATGGTTTTTGCGACTGCACTTGGGGACACATTCAAAGTTTTTGAAATGTTCTAGACTGACTGACCTTCATTTCTTAAAGTAATGATGGCCACTCGTTTGTCTTTACTTAGCTGATTGGTTCTCGCCATAATATGCATTCTAACAGTTGTCCAATAGGGCTGTCAGCTGTGCATCAACCTGACTTCTGCACAACACAACTGATGGTCCCAACCCCATCAATAAGGCAAGAAATTCCACTAAGTAACCCTGACAAGGCACAGCTATGAAGTGGAAACCATTTCAGGTGACTACCTCTGGAAGCTCATCAAGAGAATGCCAAGGGTGTGCAAGGCAGTCATCAGAGCTAAGGGTGGATACTTTGAAGAAACTAGAATATAAGAGATGTTTTCAGTTATTTCACACTTTTTTGTTAAGTACATAATTCCACATGTGTTCATTCATAGTTTTGATGCCTTCAGTGAGAATCTACAATGAAAATAGTCATGAAAATAAAGAAAATGCGAAGAATGAGAAGGTGTGTCCAAACTTTTGGCCTGTACTGTATATATATATTTTTTTAAATACAGAAAGAAAATATGTACCGAAAAAAAAATCTTCAATTAAGTAAAAAAAAAATCAATTAAGCCCTAAAAAAATCTAAAATTTAGCAAAAAAAAATCTTGAATTAAACAAAAAAAAATCTTCATTTAAGGAAAAAAATTCTTGAATCAAGCCCAAAAAAAAAAAAAAAAAATCTTAAATTTAGCAAAAAAAATCTTGAATTAAGCAAAAAATCTTTAATTAACAACTTCAACTGTTTGTCTTTGTTTTAGTGCAAAATCACATTAAATTGTGAAACTCTTTCCATTTCCAAACTCTCCTGTACCAATAAACTGTGACTAACCTGAACAAATGTGTCCAACCTGAAATGTCTGTATTAAATTCAGTCCAGTTTGAACTCTTTTCTTCCTGTTCCTCAGTGTTTAGTGTCTTTGGAGATCTGATCCAGAATGCACATGGACTAATGAGAAGTGGAGGAAGAAGACTGAGAAAATTACACTGATTTATCTGAAGAAATGTCAGCTTTTTCAGGTTATTCACATCTGTTTTGTTTGGATAGTTTATAAAAGGAAGTATTTTCAGAATTTAATTATTTTTTTTGCACTCAAACACAGACATAAATTGTCAGTTGTCATTATTTCTGGGTTCTTCTGTTCTTATTGGACTGGTTGGGTCTACTGCAGATCAGATCAGACTGAACGTGGAACCTGAAAGAACAGGAGTTGGAGAACCCTGGTTTATAATAAACTGTAGATCAGTGAATTATCAGTAATTTAGTATTTTCATGGATTTTTATTGGTAGGTACATCACCAAAGCAAAACAAAATGAACAAAAACATAGAACATAAACCACAAATTGAAAAGAATAACTTTACTTTAGACGTTACCGGTTCTATTTCCTGGAACATTTATAAATGGACTGGATAAATGAAGCTAAACTAGTATATATGTGGAATAAACACTGCTATAGACCTGAAAAACAGCAGCTAAACTGTTTCTACAGTTTAAGTAGAAGATTAAAGTACGTAGGATTTAACACGTTTAATCTGACGAAGATCATTTATAATAAAAAACAAACTGTAGATCAGTGAATTATCAGTAATTTAGTGGTTTCATGGATTTTTATTGGTAAATACATCACCAAAACAAAACAAAAGGAACAAAAATATAGAAAATAAACCAAAAAAAAAAGAAAAGAATAACTTCACAGGTTCTATTTACCAGAACATTTACAAATCTACTGGATAAATGAACTCAGTCCAGTACATATGTGGAATAAACACTGCTATAGACATGAAAAACACATTTAATCTGTCAAAGATCATTTATAGACCAGTAAACTGTAATTATTTCATTAATTCCATAAACGTTTATTGTTAAATAAATCTGAAAAACAAAACAAGTGAAGAAAAGTGAACAAAGTAATTAACAAAATGAAAAGAAAAAACATCAAATTATTTAAAAAATGGAAATAATCTTTAAAATGTGCACAAATTAAGAAAATAAATGACAATATCAAGAGAATAATCAACACAATTAAGTAAATAATCCACAAATTAACAAATATGAATAAAATGATTCATGAAACAAACAAAAATTAATTCAGTAATGAAGAAACTGAAGCAGACGGAGAGAACCATCAAGGAAATGATTAAAACAATGAAAAAAACTGGGAAAATAATCATTAAAATGAGCAAAAACCCAAACATATAACATAATATATTATAAACTGAAAACATGGTGATTAGTTTCATATTGATCTGATTAAAGTATTCAAGTACCGTCACAGACATTTGATGGATCTTTTATAAATAGTTTCTTCATAAACTCACCCATGGCTGTTCTGTCCATCATCCTTCAACACATTCAATGAAATGATCTGATTTAAAAGAAAAAAATGAAATGTTTGAGTTCAAATAAAACCAGTGTTTTATCACCAGTTCAATGACATGAAGGAAACCTGCACATTTGTCCTCGTCCCATCAGTTTGGTTCACTCACCTGCTCCAGCGTCTGGGTCTGGACTGCAGTCTGTGATTGACACGTTCAACTGAACCTGTCTATCAGTCATGTGACCCAGGGGGCGGAGCCTAAACAGAAACACTGATTACCATCAGACATGTGACCCAGGGGGCGGAGCCTAAACAGAAACACTGATTAGCATCAGAATGTTTACTGGAAAACACAAGCAACCGGTCCGACCAGGACCAGGACCAGGACAAAGACCAGGACCAAGACCAAGACCAGGACCAGGACCAGGACCAGGACCATGACCATGACCATGACCATGACCATGACCATGACCAAGACCAAGACCAAGACCAGGACCAGGACCAGGACCATGACCAGGACCATGACCAGGACCAGGACCAGGACCAGGACCATGACCAAGACCAGGAAACCAGACCAGGACCAAGACCAGGACCAGGAACAAGACCAGGACCAAGACCAGGACCAGGACCATGACCATGACCATGACCATGACCAAGACCAAGACCAAGACCAAGACCAGGACCAGGACCATGACCAGGACCATGACCAGGACCAGGACCAGGACCATGACCAAGACCAGGACCAGGACCATGACCAAGACCAGGAAACCAGACCAGGACCAAGACCAGGACCAGGAACAAGACCAGGACCAAGACCAGGACCAGGACCAGGACCGAGACCAAGACCAAGACCAAGACCAAGACCAAGACCAGGACCAAGACCAAGACCAAGACCAAGACCAGGACCAAGACCAAGACCAAGACCAGGACCAGGACCAGGACCAAGACCAAGACCAAGACCAGGACCAGGACCAGGACCAAGACCAAGACCAGGACCAGGACCAGGACCATGACCATGACCAAGACCAGGAAACCAGAAACCAGACCAGGACCAAGACCAGGACCAGGAACAAGACCAGGACCAGGACCAAGACCAAGACCAAGACCAGGACCGAGACCAAGACCAAGACCAGGACCAGGACCAAGACCAAGACCAAGACCAGGACCAAGACCAAGACCAAGACCAAGACCAGGACCAGGACCAAGACCAAGACCAGGACCAAGACCAGGACCAGGACCAGGACCAAGAAACCAGAAACTAGATCAGGACCAAGACCAGGACCTGGACCGGGTCTGGGTCTGGTTTCTGGGTCCTGGTCGTGGTTCTGGTCTAGTTTCTGGGTCCTGGTCCTGGTCTGGTTCCTATAAATAGGTTGTGTACCTGTTTTCCGGACACTGTTAAACCAGTAAAATGAGTCCTGGTCCTGGTCTGGTTCCTGGGTCCTGGTCCTGGTCTGGTTTCTGGGTCCTGGTCCTGATCCTGGTCCTGGTCTTGGTCCTGGTCTGGTTTCTGGGTCCTGGGTCCTGGTTCTGGTCCTGGTCTTGGTCCTGGTCTGTTTTTTGGGTCCTGGTCTGTTTTTCAGGTCCTGGTCCTGGTCTGGTTTCTGGGTCCTGGTCCTGGTCTTGGTCTTGGTCCTGGTCTGGTTTCTGGGTCCTGGGTCCTGGTCCTGGTCTTGGTCCTGGTCTGTTTTTTGGGTCCTGGTCCTGGTCTGTTTTTCAGGTCCTGGTCCTGGTCTGGTTTCTGGGTCCTGGTCCTGGTCTTGGTCCTGGTCTGGTTTCTGGGTCCTGGTCCTGGTCTTGGTCTTGGTCCTGGTCTGTTTTTTGGGTCCTGGTCCTGGTCTGTTTTTCAGGTCCTGGTCCTGGTCCTGGTCTGGTTCCGGTTCCTATAAATAGGATGTGTACCTGTTTCCTGGACACTGTTAAACCAGTAAAACCAGTCTGAACCAGATCGAAGCCAGAATCCTAAAACCACGTCAGACCACATGGAACCGGATCAAAGCCATGTGGGTTTTGTGGGTCAAAGGGAATGAAACAGGTTGGTCCTGTTTGACTCAGACTGAAAACATGTAATTATAATGAAGGACGTGTTCTATTAACGATCAGCTGACGTCAGCAGAAGCGATCCTTAAATGTGAGTTTAGCTTCAGTTTGAACTGAACAAACGGGACCGAGTCAGATCCATCTGAAACTGGAACTGAAACTGACGGATGGGAGAAGCAGAGAGCGGAGGTTTTTACTGGGAGAATAATGGTTTTACTGGGAGAATAATGTTGTTTTACTGGGAGAATAATGGTTTTACCGGTAGAATAATGGTTTTACCGGTAGAATAATGGTTTTACTGGGAGAATAATGGTTTTACTGGCAGAATAATGGTTTTACTGGGAGAATAATGGTTTTACTGGCAGAATAATGGTTTTACTGGGAGAATAATGGTTTTACTGGCAGAATAATGGTTTTACTGGGACAATAATGGTTTTACTGGGAGAATAATGGTTTTACCGGTAGAATAATGGTTTTACTGGGAGAATAATGGTTTTACTGGGACAATAATGGTTTTACTGGCAGAATAATGGTTTTACTGGTAGAATAATGGTTTTACTGGGAGAATAATGGTTTTACTGGGAGAATAATGGTTTTACTGGCAGAATAATGGTTTTACTGGGAGAATAATGGTTTTACTGGTAGAATAATGGTTTTACTGGGAGAATAATGGTTTTACTGGGACAATAATGGTTTTACTGGTAGAATAATGGTTTTACTGGCAGAATAATGGTTTTACTGGGAGAATAATGGTTTTACTGGCAGAATAATGGTTTTACTGGTAGAATAATGGTTTTACTGGGAGAATAATGGTTTTACTGGGAGAATAATGGTTTTACTGGCAGAATAATGGTTTTACTGGTAGAATAATGGTTTTACTGGGAGAATAATGGTTTTACTGGTAGAATAATGTTGTTTTTACTGGTAGAATAATGGTTTTACTGGGAGAATGGTTTACTGGAGAATAATGGTTTACTGGGAGAATAATGGTTTTACTGGGAGAATAATGGTTTTACTGGGAGAATAATGGTTTACTGGAGAATAATGGTTTTACTGGCACAATAATGGTTTTACTTGTAGATAATGGTTTTACTGGTAGAATAATGGTTTTACTGGGAGAATAATGTTGTTTTTAACTGGCAGAATAATGGTTTTAACTGGGAGAAGAATGGTGTTACTGGGAGAATAATGTTGTTTTTACTGGGAGAACTAATGGTTTTAACCGGTAAGAAATAATGGTTTTACCTGGGAGAATAATGGGTTTTACTGGCAGAAAATAATGGTTTTACTGGGAGAATAATGGTTTTACTGCTGGCAGAATAATGGTTTGTACCTGGGACAATAATGGTTTACTGGAGAAATAAATGGTTTTACCGGTAGAATAAATGGTTTTCACTGGGAGAATAATGGTTTTAACTGGGCACAATAATGGTTTTACTGGCAGAAAGTGAATGGTTTACTGGTAGAATAATGGTTTTACTGGGAGAATAATGGTTTTAACTGGGAGAATAATGGTTTTACTGGCAGAATAATGGATTTTACTGGGAGAATAATGGTTTATTAACTGGCAGAATAATGGTTTTTAACCTGGGATAATAATTGGTTTTTACTGGGAGAATATGGTTTAACCGGTAAATAATGGTTTTACTGGGAGAATAATGGTTTTACTGGGACAATAATGGTTTTACTGGACGAATAATGGTTTTACTGGTAGAATAATGGTTTTACTGGGAGAATAATGGTTTTACTGGGACAATAATGGTTTTACTGGTAGAATAATGGTTTTACTGGCAGAATAATGTTGTTTTTACTGGGAGAATAATGGTTTTACTGGCAGAATAATGGTTTTACTGGTAGAATAATGGTTTTACTGGGAGAATAATGGTTTTACTGGGAGAATAATGGTTTTACTGGCAGAATAATGGTTTTACTGGTAGAATAATGGTTTTACTGGGAGAATAATGGTTTTACTGGGAGAATAATGTTGTTTTTACTGGGAGAATAATGGTTTTACTGGGAGAATAATGGTTTTACTGGGAGAATAATGGTTTTACTGGCACAATAATGGTTTTACTGGTAGAATAATGGTTTTACTGGTAGAATAATGGTTTTACTGGGAGAATAATGTTGTTTTTACTGGCAGAATAATGGTTTTACTGGGAGAATAATGGTTTTACTGGGAGAATAATGGTTTTACTGGCAGAATAATGGTTTTACTGGGAGAATAATGGTTTTACTGGGAGAATAATGGTTTTACTGGGAGAATAAGGTTTTACTGGGAGAATAATGGTTTTACTGGGAGAATACTGTTGTTTTTTACTGGCAGAATAATATGGTTTTACTGGGAGAATAATGGTTTTACTGGTAGAATAATGGTTTTACTGGCGAATAATGGTTTTATGGGAGAATTGGTTTACTGGGAGAATAATGGTTTTACTGGGCAATAATGGTTTTACTGGCAGAATAATGTTTTTACTGGTAGAATAATGGTTTTACTGGGAGAATAATGGTTTTACTGGAGAATAATGGTTTTACTGGACAATGGTTTTACTGGTAGAATAATGGTTTACTGGGAGAATAATGGTTTTACTGGCAGAATAATGTTGTTTTACTGGGAGAATAATGGTTTTACTGGGAGAATAATGGTTTTACTGGCAGAATAATGTTGTTTTTACTGGGAGAATAATGGTTTTACTGGGAGAATAATGGTTTTACTGGCAGAATAATGGTTTTACTGGTAGAATAATGGTTTTACTGGGAGAATAATGGTTTTACTGGGAGAATAATGTTGTTTTTACTGGGAGAATAATGGTTTTACTGGCAGAATAATGGTTTTACTGGGAGAATAATGGTTTTACTGGCAGAATAATGGTTTTACTGGGAGAATAATGGTTTTACTGGGAGAATAATGGTTTTACTGGCACAATAATGGTTTTACTGGGAGAATAATGGTTTTACTGGGAGAATAATGGTTTTACTGGGAGAATAATGTTGTTTTTACTGGCAGAATAATGGTTTTACTGGGAGAATAATGGTTTTACTGGGAGAATAATGTTGTTTTTACTGGGAGAATAATGGTTTTACTGGGAGAATAATGGTTTTACTGGGAGAATAATGGTTTTACTGGGAGAATAATGGTTTTACTGGCAGAATAATGGTTTTACTGGTAGAATAATGGTTTTACTGGCAGAATAATGGTTTTACTGGGAGAATAATGGTTTTACTGGGAGAATAATGGTTTTACCGGTAGAATAATGGTTTTACTGGGAGAATAATGGTTTTACTGGTAGAATAATGGTTTTACTGGTAGAATAATGGTTTTACTGGCAGAATAATGGTTTTACTGGTAGAATAATGGTTTTACTGGTAGACTAATGTTGTTTTTACTGGTAGAATAATGGTTTTACTGGGAGAATAATGTTGTTTTTACTGGTAGAATAATGGTTTTACTGGTAGAATAATGTTGTTTTTACTGGTAGAATAATGGTTTTACTGGCAGAATAATGGTTTCACTGGGAGAATAATGGTTTTACTGGTAGAATAATGTTTTTACTGGCAGAATAATGGTTTTACTGGTAGAATAATGGTTTTACTGGTAGAATAATGTTGTTTTTACTGGTAGAATAATGTTTTTACTGGTAAATAATGGTTTTACTGGGAGAATAATGTTTTTACTGGTAGAATAATGGTTTTACTGGGAGAATAATGCTTTTACTGGTAGACTAATGTTGTTTTTACTGGTAGAATAATGGTTTTACTGGGAGAATAATGTTGTTTTTACTGGTAGAATAATGGTTTTACTGGCAGAATAATGGTTTCACTGGAGACTAATGGTTTTTTACTAGGCTAGGATACGAAATAGAATAATGTTTTTACTGGCCAGAATATAATAGTTTTTACTGGTAGAATAATGTTTTTACTGGGGAAATAATGGTTTTACTGGTAGAATCAGTTTTTTACTGGTAGAATAATGGTTTTACTGGCAGAATAATGGTTTTCCTGGGAGAACTAATGGTTTACTGGCTAGAATAATGTTGTTCTTTACTGGTAGAATAATGGTTTTACTGGTGAGAATAATGTTTATTTTTTACCTGGTAGAATAATGGTCTTACGTGCCAGATAATGGCTATTTACTGGGAGAATAATGGTTTTATACTGGTAGAATAATGTTGTTTTTACTGGTAGAATAATGGTTTTACTGGTAGAATAATGTTGTTTTTACTGGTAGAATAATGGTTTTACTGGTAGAATAATGTTATTTTTACTGGTAGAATAATGGTTTTACTGGCAGAATAATGGTTTTACTGGGAGAATAATGGTTTTACTGGTAGAATAATGTTGTTTTCACTGGTAGAATAATGGTTTCACTGGTAGAATAATGGTTTTACTGGTAGAATAATGTTGTTTTTACTGGTAGAATAATGTTTTAACTGGTAGAATAATGTTGTTTTTACTGGTAGAATAATGGTTTTACTGGTAGAATAATGGTTTTACTGGTAGAATAATGTTATTTTTACTGGTAGAATAATGTTGTTTTTACTGGTAGAATAATGTTATTTTTACTGGTAGAATAATGTTGTTTTTACTGGTAGAATAATGTTGTTTTTACTGGTAGAATAATGTTATTTTTACTGGTAGAATAATGTTGTTTTTACTGGTAGAATAATGTTGTTTTTACTGGTAGAATAATGTTATTTTTACTGGTAGAATAATGTTGTTTTTACTGGTAGAATAATGTTGTTTTTACTGGTACTTCCTTCAGATTGGGTGCAAACGTTCACTCAGATCCATTACAGTATGATGATCGAAGGTTAAAGGTCGAAACACTCAAGAATTCATGTTTTTGATGTTTTCATCAGGGTTTGTCTGTCTGTCTGTCTGTTAGCAAGATAAAGTTCTGGACAGATTTGGATGAAATTTACAGGAAATGTTGAACAAATGAACACAAGGAACAAATGATTACATTTTGGTGGCGATGGGGGGGGGGGGGGGGGCTTATCTGGTGGAGGTCTGCGCTCTCTGAGTGCTTTTCCAGGTTTTTTTAATTGATTTATTTTAAATATGTAAACGGTACAAGCTTCCTGATTACCACTAATTGACTTCTTTGCAAAACATAATATAGAAATGAAAATTCAAGGACATAAAAAATAATAATACACACCAAAAAAGGACAAAAATGTTGATTGCACCGCCCCTGAAGGAAAGGCAAGGAGTCCTGTTTTGGATTTGGTTTGGTTGGTTGGTCGGTCGGTTGGTTGTTAGTCGATCGGTTGGTTAGTCGGTCGGTTGGTCGGTCAGTTGGTTGGTCAGTCGGTTGGTTGGTCGGTCGGTTGGTTAGTCGGTCGGTTGGTCGGTCAGTTGGTTGGTCAGTCGGTTGGTTGGTCGGTCAGTCGGTTAGTCGGTCGGTTGGTTAGTCAGTTGGTTAGTCGGTTGGTTGGTTGGTCAGTCGGTTGGTTGGTTTGTTTACACTTTAGCTGTAAATCTATTGGTTGAATTCAGACCTAATGTGGTTTATAGATTAGCACTGACCCAGAACAGATGTGTTTGTATTTTGGGAAAAGTAGATTAAAGTTCAAATTTTATATGATTTATTATTATTATTTTTTTTTTTTTTTATCTTATTTTTCTTCCCTTTTCTTATAATGGGTGAAATTTTAAATGTCTATAAAAACATCAATTTTCTTCTCAGTTTCCTTCAAACTTGGCACATATATATAAATATATATATATATATATATATATATATATATATATATATATATATATATATATAGGCCAGTGATATGACATCAGCACACACATAGACATGATGACATCATCAGCTGGATCCATGACAAAATAAGATACAGTACGTGTGAGGGGGCGGGGCTTGTTGTGTCTGGAACCAGTGGTTTATGGAAGTCAATCAGCCTCATCAGATTTTGAATTACAAAAGCCACTGAATTTCTTGCGTTGAGTTTTTGCACTGAAATTAAGCATCTGAATTTTTTGCTTTTTTTTTTTATTTTAAATTTATGAACATAGTTGAATTCAGAGACAAAAAAATCAGATACTTAGTTCCAGTGCAAAAAAATTCAGTGCTAGAAATTCAGTAGGTTTTAAAATTCAAAATCTGATGAGACAGATTTACTTCCACAGTTGTTAAGTTAAACTTTGACATTAATGGAACAGAATAAAATTATGAACTGACAGTTTCATGTCTCGTCATCGTGTTTTCCCAAAACTGACGCAGGAGGAAGTAGATGTGAGCGTCAGCTGATCCTCCTCTGTGGTTCTGCTGGTTCTGCTGGTTCTGCTGCATGGCTTTAACCCCGTCTGAAGTTCAACACATTCCATTCCATTAAAGTATCATCACTCTGCTTTAATGTTCCACCATATTCACTTTTATTCACAGAACGTGTCACAAACAAAGAGTAAAAGGAGAAAAACAGCCGTTAGTTCAAAGCCAGTCAGTAAATCCTCTGTTCATATTATATGAGTAAGACTACTGAGAAATGAAGCTAAACACAGAATAAAACAGTTTGGTTTAATCCAGGAGGGTCAAACATATGGTCTGGGGTCCAGAACCAGACCCAAACACCCCCCCTCCTTAAAGTCCAGTTAGCTCAGGTTCCACATTCAGACCAACATGATCTGAAGTAGATCAGAACCAGGAAAATAAGAACAGAAGAACCTAGAAAGAATGACAAATACTAATGTTTCTATTTGTTTGACATGACAGTATTTACATTTACAAACTGTCCTTGAACAAAACGTGAAGAATCTGAACAAATACGAAAAACATGAAATGTATGAGAGAAATAAGTCTAATTTTAACAGAATTTTTTTTGATGTTTCTCAAATTTTTGTTAATTTTTGTACATGTTTTGTACTTGTTCTTGTTTATTTTGCTCATATTTTTTTGTTCACCCTGTTCATGTTTCTCAAATTTTTGTCCATTTTTAACATAATTTAAATGTTCTTTTCCAGCGGGTCATGGCAGTGGTCCATCCTTAACATCATGTTGGGCTGTGAATAAAAAATGTGAAGCACATGAACAAATATGAACAACATGGAATGTCTTCAGTAAAATAAGTGTAATTTGACCAATATTATTAATTACCTATTAAATGTTACTAATTGTTGCGTGTGTTTATAGATCCACTGTGATCTGCACGTTAAACTGAGGCAGAATATTGGTACAATTACATGTATTTTTCTTGATACATTTCAGGTTGTTCATGTTGTCATGCTTTTTAAAGGACAGTTTCTACATGTGAACATTTTCATGATGTAATTTTACCATTTTCACTGTTAAACATACAGAAACATTTGTAGTTGTCATTATTTATA
Source organism: Sphaeramia orbicularis (assembly GCF_902148855.1). Lineage (NCBI taxonomy): Eukaryota > Metazoa > Chordata > Actinopteri > Kurtiformes > Apogonidae > Sphaeramia > Sphaeramia orbicularis. The sequence continues at coordinate 30,041 of NW_021941434.1, read as the reverse complement.
GGTTATATTATTATACTGGCCTGAACTAAAATGAGTTTAAGGGTTAGATGTGTAATGTTTAGTGACATCTAGTGGTGAACTTACAGACCCTCATCTCACCCCAAGAACTAAACCAAACTGGTCACATGACCCCGACTCAACAGGAAGTCCACCATTCTGAAATTTACACTAACATCAACAAATTACATCGTATTTACATAAACTCTTTTACAAGTTTTATCCACTCGGTTGCACATTCAGTCAGTAACATCTACAGATCGTGATGGTGAAAAGTCGTCAAATGCCCTTCGGCTCTTACAAACTGTTGCCGTGGTAACAAATTTGGCCCTTCTGCCTTATTTCAGGAACTCGAAGCAAAAAAGAAAGTTGTAGGTGTTTTAAGTAATGCGTTTAAATGGGACATGTTTGATCAGCGACCAGACCTCAGCACATCTACATGTCGTTATTGAGGCTGTTGTCATGGCAACAGCATGGTTTTCAATGAACACAGGTACATGCTAATGTTAAGGCCATTACCACGGCAACAGGTCCATTTCCATGTTTGGCCATTACATTGGAAATTCTGTCAATTTTCCCAGAACGTTTCATGAATGGAACTGATCACTTTACTTTACACATCTACGTCTGTAAAATATCTGATGTAATGTGTAGATTATATGCAAGACCTTGGTTAAATCAACAGAATATGTTGTTAGCCTCCTAGCATAATTGGCTAAGTCACATTTTTTTCAGTTCATAGTCAGTGTTAGAAAATTAATCAGTGTTAAAAGCTGGGGCACTGCTAGCAATTTTGGGCCCCATAAAAGGTAAACGATGTGGGCCCTTCATAACATTCAGTATCTTAATGATTTGTCGGAGTGGGGATGGGGGGGGGGGGGGGGGGTATGTGGTGTAGGGGCAGAAGCTATATACGTGGGGGTGTGGTCCATAACTAAAGTAACCAACGCTGGCGTGAAGCGAAAATGCAACCGAACATTCTTTCAACATCTGACTCCCGGTTTCTATGCCTCTATTGTCCAGCGGATCTTTCACGAAATTTTCACGACTTCTAACCCATATCCACTGGACCCCCTCCACAGCTCTATAGGTCCCCCCAGAAATGCTGGGCCCCATGAATTTTCACACGTTTACCCCCACTTTATGACACCCCAGGTTAAGAGTAAAGTTACGCAGATTTTAAAATTTGGCCAAACATGAAGTAGTCGACATGACATCATGAATTGCGTACAGATAATACGCCACTTTTAATTGGTGTGTTATCTGTGCACATTATAAGCTTTCCATATGTTCATGCCGTGTAAAATGCCACGCAATTAGTGTGATTAGTGATTAGCACAGTTAGCGGTTAGGTTTAGGGTTACGCTTAGGCTTAGCAGTTACGAATGTGTAAATCGAAGCTCTTGGCGTACACTGACACGCCTCAAATGGCATTGAGTCACACGCGACAGGATGAAAATGCATAAGTATAGCACGACAAATGTCATGAGGACTGGTGTGGCATACAACACGATTTCATGAGATCAGTCTGGAATTAGCCAATTATGCTATGAGGCTAACAATATGCTAGTATTAAAGAGTAATAAGACATCTCAAAAGGTCGTTAGCATCACTGTTCACAGCCGCTGAGAATGTGACATCACACGAACAAAAGTTTTATAAAATACAACAGTTCTTGTCGTCTGTCGCTTTCTTCACATGTTCCTGAATCCAGTCGTTCACTTCCTGTTGGTGTTTCGTCTTCATTTGACTCATCTCGTCGTCCAGATCGCCCTGGTGGCGGCAGCACTGAGCTCGTTCCAGTTTGTTCATTTCTTCTCGCTGTTGTTTCTTCAGTTTGTTGAAGTCTTTCTGGAAGGTTTTGTTCAGTTGCAGTTGCTTTAACATGTACTCGTTGCTCTGCTCTTGGTTCTTCTTCATCAGCTCCATCTCGGTCCGGTACATTTCCATCTTGGCCAAAGCGTCTCTGGTGTATTTGTGTCTGAACTCGTTGCATTCTTCTGCCTGTTTCCGAGCCTCGTCTTTGGTTTTCCTCCTCAGTTCCTCCACCTGCTTCCTGAAGTTTTCCTCGGCCCTTCTCCTCTCTCTTTCTTCTCGTTCTCGTTGCAGTTCTTCTTCTTCTTCTTGTCGTCTCTTGTAGTTTAGTCGTTCCTGTTCGTATTCGTCCCTGAGTCTCTGAAGTCGTTCCTTTTCCTCCTCTTGTCTTAGTTTCTCGTCTTCATTTCTCTTTTCCCACCATTCCAGTCGTTCTTTCTCCCAGGCCTCTCGTTCTTTTTTCATTTCTTCTCTGCTCCTCATTAGTAGTTTTCTTTCATTAATACTTTCTTTTGTGGGAGGACTTCTGAGTTTTGTGTCCAAAGTGTCATATTTTTTTTCCCAAGCAGTTTGTTGGACCATCTCCTGTCTTTTCTTGATTCTTTCCTCTTCTTCTCGTCTTTCTCGTTCTTTCTTTGACCTTTCTTGCTCTCTCTTGAGTTTTTCTTCCTTTTCTTTGACTTCTTTCGCTCTCAGATATATTTCTTGCTCAAATTTTGGTCTTAGAAGTTTGACTTTCTCTTTAATTTCTTGCACCTCTTCATTGTGTTTTCTTTCCAGATCTTTCTCCTGCTTCTCCATCTCCTTTTCTTTTTCCTTCAGGATTCTTTCCTCTTCCTTTTCTATGGCTGCCTCGGCCTCTTGGAATAACTCGGAGGTGAAGAAACCACCTCCATTTTTCTTCACCGTTTCCTCGATCTTGGTTCGTAGCTGACTGACTTGAGTCCGATCCTCCCGATCGTTGTTATTGAAGACGTGGTATCTTCCTCCACATTCTGCGATCACTTTCTTGACAGAACCTTCCTTGTCTCCTTCTATGTAACTTTCGATCGTTTCATCTTTCAGTTCATCTCCTCTGGTGAATACGACGATGATAAAGTTTTCAGACTTTTTGCCAAAAAACTCCGTAATGAGTTTGAGAGTTTCTTTTTCTTCCTTTGTGAAGCGACCGATCTTCAGCACCAGTAAGAAGACATGAGGTCCAGGCGCCAACATGCTAATGCATTTCACCAGCTCCTCTTGAACGTCTTCGTTGGACAGAGTCGTGTCGAACAAACCTGGAGTGTCCACGACGGCGATAGGTCGACCGTCAATGTGTCCTTCAGCCTTTTGGCAAACTCTGGTCACTGATCCTAAGGCAGTTTTGGACGTGAACTTGTCCTCCCCCAGGATGGTGTTTGCTGTTGCGCTTTTCCCACATCCGGTCTTTCCGATCAGCACCATCCGGAGACTCTCTGCAGGTGGATTCACGTCCCCTATTGGTTTCAGAGCAGAATTCCGCTGAAAGTTTAATATTGGACGATTCTGTCTTAAAAAAGAATGTTTAGCAACCCGATTAACTGGAGGTTTAGGACACATGTCCTTCGTGAAGCTTCTGGATCCTTGGATGCTCATGTGTTCCACAGTGTGTAAAATCCCAGAAACCTGCTGTTGGTTCTTGATGTTGACAATGTGGTGTCGTCCACCAGAGTGTCGACAGAGCTGCTGGATGTCTTCTTTGTTACTCATATAGTTAGCGACTGCAGAAGCTGTTGCATCTGAATCCACAGTGAACAGAATCACCATGAAGTCGTTAATTTGGGATCTGAATGTGTTCTGGATGGTCTTCAACTCTTCTTTGTCTTCATTGGTGAGTGGACCTACAGGTAGGACCAGGACAAAGGCGTGGACACCCTCAGGTTCACACAGCGACACACATCTGATGGATTCCTTCATTGCATCTTTTTGAGGTTTTCCACTGAGAACAGGAAGTTCCACCAAAGAAACCCGACGTCCACAGACCTCCGCCTGGCGTTTGACGCACTCTGACGAATCTGTGCGTGGAATGAACTGTCTTTGTCCCAGAATAGCATTAGCAGTTAAAGCCTTCCAGTCTGCAAACCTCCCACAGAGAACCAGGTTCAGAGGTGGCTTCGGAAGCTCAGGTTCCACCAGACAATACAGAGTTTCTTCAGTGAACGCTATGTACTGTCCGTAGTTCTGTCGGACTAGGTCTTCTATCTTTTCCATTAACTCCTCCACTTCCTGCTCGTGCAGATGTGTTCCGTCCAGGTTCACCACATGCTGCCTTTCTTTACAATCTTGTACGAGTTTCTGAACTGAGGGATTGCACCTTGTATTGTCGTTCTGAATCCTGATGACAATCGAGTACTGAAAAGCATCTCCTCCAAAGAAGCTGAGGGCGGATTTAAGCCGTTCTCTGTCGGCTTCGTCGAAGTCCGAAGGGTTGACCAACAGCAGCAGGACATTCGGACCCGGCGGACAATGAGCCACACATTTTTTGATTTCCAGTTTGACGTTCTCAGCCTGCTGACTGTCGGCCGTTCTCACCACTGTAACCGGTTTCTTCTTCCATTCTCCGTGGACACACTTACGGGGCTTCGGAGTTTTGGCAAAAGGCTGTCCGCGTTTTCCTACGATGAGCTTACTAAGTGCCGACTTTTCATCCTGGTTTTTTCCAAAGATCACAATCCTGAGTTCTGATACTGTAAAACACAAAGAACAAAAGTATTTCTATGAATCATACGTTATATCATTGAGATTCCTTGGCTCAACCCGTTTAGACATTCTGGTTACGACGACATTCAAGTGTGTACTGACGTCACTTTATTGGCTGCCGAACACGCACCAACCAAGGTTCATATAGTTTTGGATTTTTATTAGCTTACCAGCCAACGGGCCGTAAGCTATTGGCCTCATGTGGCGTCTGTCGTCTGTCATCTTCTGTCGTCTGTTATAAAACTCTGTCGTCTTCTTCTCCTAAACTCCAGTTCTGATTGACTTCAAACTTGGTCTACAGCTTCTGTATGATGATGTCAGCACAACGGATTGAAATTATTTGGATCTGGATCTGATTCTGGATTTGGTGCCACTTTGAAAAATTTTCCCATTATAAGAGATAGGAAGTGGATCGAGCCAATAAATCAGTATCAATGATATCAAGTGTGAATTTGAATTTTTTACAGATCTGATTGAATATGAGCAAAACATGGACTATTTCTGTAATAGA